>NC_056747.1:986521410-986808694 GCF_019279795.1 Protopterus annectens
ACCCTGGAGAATGGCCCTAGCAAAGCTTGATCTGGACCTACAGATGGAATCAAGCTTAACGAGCTTTGTAAAATTATGTACAGAGGACCAAGTAGCAGATTATAGAATACTTCCATAATGCAACCCTTTCCAAAAAGCCATAGATGAAGACAAGGCTATGATAGAGAGGGCCTTGACTCTGATTGGAATAGTTTTGTTATTGTCAGTATAACAAAAGGTAATAGTCTTAGACAACCATTTGGGAATAGTCTGTTTTGACACAAGTTGTCCCTTCTTTTTATCTTCACGGGAAATGAATAACTGATCTGAAGTTCTGAAAGATTTAGTTCTGTCAAGATAGTGCCTGAGTTGTCTGGGGACATCCAAGGTATGGAGTATCCTTTCTCTCTCATTTTAAGTTCTGGAAAGTAAATTTGGACACCACTTTAGGCGTAAAAGGATTAGATCTCAAAGAAACCCCATTCCCATGGAAAATAAGCTAGGGTTGACTCATCATAAGAACTTAAAACTCCTTCTTGCAGTGGCCAGAGCAATAAGTAAAACTGTTTTCCATGTTTAGATCCTTAAGTTAGCCAGATTAGCTGGTTCAAATGGAGCAAGTGTTAACTTCTTTAACACAAAATTTAGATCCCAAGGAGGGGCCACCAGTTTTCTTGGAGGCTTCTTATGCAAAACCTCTGTTAAGAATGTTTTGACATGAGACTGCACTAAAAGAGAAGGAAACATGGGCAAACTTGCTGAAATAACCTCTAAATGAAACTTCACAGAGAAAAAGAAAGGCTCTAGGATAGTAACTCACACAAATATTGTAGAACCAAAGAACAACTAGCCTGAATGGGTGCTGTAGTAGCAAGCTTTGTTGTTTCCATTAGTACCTACTTCACATCCTCAGTAAACAGATGCCCAATAGGAATTAAGACCCTATCATCCAGGCAGTCAACTGAAGCTGACTGATGTTCGGGTGTATCAAACACTCCTGTTCTTGTGTGAGTAGAAACTGTCTGTGAAGAAGTTTGTGGTAATTGCCCCTACCCATCTCCAAAAGAAGGGAGAACCATAGTCATGTTGGCCAGAAGGAAGTCACCACAATGATCCTGGGGTGTCCTTCTGATTCTTCAGAAGTACCCTGGATATTAGAGGAAAGGATGGAAAAGCAAACAGAGGCAATCCTGTCCAAGGAAAAGAAAAGGCATCTATCTACCAGGCCTTCGTGCATGAAGTCCTAGAACAGCAACAGTTGATTGTTCAGAGAGGAGGCAAAGAGGTCTACTTCAAGAACTCTACATGGATGGATTAAATCTTGGAAGACTTCCTGATCTAGTTTACATTCATGAAGATTTGTCCTGGTCCAGCTAAGCTTGTCTGCCACATAAGTTTGCTCTGACAGAATGTAGGAAGCCTGTAGAGTGAGATTGTGCTGTGAAGCTATATTCCAAGCTAACGTGACTAGTCTAGGAGTGCTAAAAAATCCCAGTTCTTTACTGTAAGCACTTTCGTTCATCCACACTATACAATGAACTTCTTCAGACAAAACTCTACCCAACATTCAATGCCTTTTATAAGGCTCGTAATTAGTTAATAAGTTAATAAAACAATTAACAAGCTTCCTCAAATTGATCAAACTGTTAAGTGCTGTAGAGAGATTCCTACTGCTTTGAGAAAGACTCTGCAAAGCTAAGTAAGTCATCTAAATATAGAAATATGTGGATACCCTGTAGCCTGCAATGAGCTGTAACTGGAGCAAGACACATTATGAACACTCTCGGTGCAGTGGATATTCCAAAGATTAAGGCAGAGAATGTGATCCAGACACACAAAACCTTAAGAAACTTCTGAAGTCTGAATGAATAGGGATGTGATGATAAGCATCATAACCCTATTCTAATGTTGCCAGGAAACTTGAAAGAGGAAGAAAACGTAACAGGTTGTGAAGTGATGTCATTCTGAATTTGAGCGGTATCATAAACATGTCTAGGAAAGAAAGATCTAGATGCAGTCTCAAAAAATGTTCTTTTATTGGCACTAGGAACATCCTTGAATTAAAAACATTTCAAATCTAGGAAGGAGGAACTGATTCTATCACTCACTGGGACAGCAGGTGATGAAGAACCATAGGAAACAAAAGAGTGTGATTTGGAGAATGAGGAATGACCCACTGCCATCTGTAACCTTGATAAATGATTTTCAGAATCCATTTGTCAGAAACTATCCATTGTCAAAGAGAAAAAAAAGGGTAGCAGGGCTTCACAAAGTCTCTTGAATAGTCATTTAGACTTGGATTGTCTTTGCTGTTGGGAGGTTTGAAATTTCTTTGCCAACCCCCCCTTGAGATTTCTTCTTATGCATCTGTTTCCCTATATTTTGTTGAGAATATTTATTCTGTTTTTGCCAAAATTGAATGTGGAGATAGAAAATCCCTTGGAAATTTGGAAAAGGAGGGATGAAAATCTTAGAGATTCCCCGGATCAGCTTACCCTTTTCATCACACTTTTAATCACTTCTGCAGTAGAGGGGTCAAACACTAAATCTTTGTCAAAGGGAGAATTTAAAATCTTGATTTTAAGATAATCTAGGAGATTCTGGGAATGCAGTCATCAACTCCCTCCCCCTCCCAAAACAGTACCAGTGACCACAGCCACGGAAGAAGTAGCAGTAAGCAGTGACTGGTGCAAGGGAGAGATTGAAATATGAGAAAGTTGTTTTGACATTTTCTCAGCTATTAGTTTTAGTAACATGGGATGCAGTTTATGGTATTTGGTACCTGACTTAAACCGTTTGAGTAGAAGAGACTTTGTCTGTTTATCTGTGATTTGAGTGAAGTGGAATGTTGGTGCAAAGGATGCTGATAGGTACATTTGAGAGTCAGAAGAATCTTCTTTCTCAGATAGGGAGGATCATAAGCAGAAAAGTTTTTCAGAATCATTTTTGTAGTGGGATAAAGAAGAATATGTAATAATTTGCAAAGGAATGCTAGTTTGAGATGGACAGCTTCTTCTTGGATGGTCATGAGTTTGTTATGGAGCCTGTCAGATATTTAATTTATTTCCAAAACAAAGTGGGTTTTGACCAGCTTGCCTTCGATTTCTAAAAAAAACATCAGTACAACACAGCATTATTCCCTGTGTGCTGCAACTACATTTAGCTTCATTTTGCAGATGTGATCTTAGCAAGATGGTAAAATTAATAATGGCAGCAGACTGTTTAATAATATCTGGTAGTAGGTTCTAGATCTTAGGGTCATTGATACAGGAGTTTCCTGCTGTACTCAAGGGAATGCAGTCTGAATGAAAGAGCAAAGGAAGATGTGGAGACAGACTGGAGAGTCTTAGTGTAGGTTTTCAAACTAGGTGTTCTTGTCAGTGATGGGGAGGTTCAATGTGGAGGCATCCATACTGATTAAGGAACATTTGACCAAGGAAAGTTCCCTTACTGTTTTCCAACAGTGGTTAAGAGAGCTGCTGTTAGATTTTGCAGAGTAATGGCAGAAGCAATGGGTAGTAGAGATGAGAGATTCACTATATCTGAAATAGTGTGGCAGGAGACATTGTTGGACAAATTGCTGAAGTTGAGAAGGGGGGACTGGAAAACATTGTTCATGGGGAGATGTTGAATAAGAATTAAGTTGACACATGAGGAAGTAATAACCTGGGGACAGGTGGTGGAGTAGTGCTTCAGTAGTTCACAGGATTCTGCTGAAGAACGGGCTGTAGATGAGATGGAGTGTGAGACAATGCACAAGGTAGAGGGAGGGCAGCAGTTGAAAATGTCAGACTACAACAGGAGTTATATCATGTCATCAGAGCAGCTAATGTTTAGGGCATATACTCTGCAATAGCTGCAATCAAAAGACGTTGTGAGAAGGACAGTGGATTTACAAAATGTCTAGTTAGTACAACAGAGCAGCACAAGAAGCTGAAGGGGAAGGAAGAAAGGACTTCAGCAACAGCCACAGTGGGAGGCAATCCATCAAGTCTTTAAACTGAGAAGACAGTTGAAGAAACACAGATGAGAAAATGACTGACAATAAGAATAAAAGGTAAGAATGCAAATGTAATTCATATGTATAGCATTGTGGCCAAAACTGTTGAGCCTTTAGTTTTCACAGTAGATGATATGAGTGATTCAATCTACCTGAGGAATGAGACTTCTTATCAGATTCCTTTTGAATGTTTTACTTAGATGAAAAGTTTGTAAATGGATGTGATAAAAAAGAGTTTTCATACCCCATGGAATAAATATGTTTTTCAGAATTTAAATATGCAGTTGAAGAGGACATTATGCATTTTAGGACCACAGAACTGAGTGAAGATAAACTGATTTTCTTTTCACAGCAGTGCCCACATATTTATGGAGTAAAAAGAATGCCGGCTGGCAGGAAGGTATGGACCGGAGTAAGAGAAGTGTGGGTTTCAGCGCTTGAGTCAAAAAAATTCAGCACATCCAGTGCAACTATAAGGAATAGAAATAAAGGAAATGTTAAATACTATAACTGACATAAAGCATTTTCTGTGATATAACAAATTTAAATCAAGAAAGTAATAAAATAAGATGTGGTCAATGTGAAGAAATTGAACAACAAATAAGGAACTAAATTAATTTGAAGAAAATATAGGGAAGAAGAACATTTATGGTTTGATTCCCCATTATTACTAGAAGATCTGAATGGTAGTAAGAATGACAAAGAAGATGGCAATGAATTTGCTATGGAAGAAGGAGGTGATCAGGAAATAGACAGAAAAAGAAAAAGTGAAGGTAAGGATATAGAGGAATGTGCTGCAGAAGAGAGGGGAGAGGAAGTAGAAAACAGTGAAATGGCAGCAGATAATATAATGGATGCAGGGAATAAAGAAAGTCTACAAAGATACAAGGGAAAAGGCACTGGTTTTGTTTTGGAGAATATAGTTAATGTACTGGAAACAGAAGAATGGGAAGATGGAAAGTTAGAGTTAGGACATGGAAAGGAAGAACTAAAACCTATAAGACATAGAAAGAGAAAGAGAAAAAAAATGTAACTGATAAGGATGCAAAAAAAAATTAAAAGAAAGAGGTTCATTTCAATATTGTGCCAGTAAATGTAAATAGTATGGAAAATGATGTAAGGAGATTACTAGTATAGGAGTGATGTCTGGAAACAGAGGTTGACATCATATGTTTTATGGATATTAGATTTTAAACAGAGTAAGAAGGGAAAGTTTTCAGAATTGGTGTGGTAAATCGATTATAAAGACTTTTGGACAAGACATTTGTTCATGAATTGTGATGTTAGTAAAAAGGTTAGCTATAAAGTTTATGGGTATGACAGTATTGATGAGAGGAAGGTTATCAATACAAGGTAAGTAGAAAACCATTAAGGTTAACAATAATATATGTTACATTATTTTGGGAGTAAGAAAAAGGTTATATCAAGAAATGAAATAAATATGCAATGTAAATATGAATACTGTGATGTTGGAGGATGTGAAATGTAACTTAAGGAAAAATAAAGGGAAGATTATACAAAATGTAATCATCTCTATAGATGTAGTAAGATACGGTAAATTAAATATAGGAAAAGAACATCACTATGCATGCATAAGGAGAAATAAAAAAAAAAACAGAATACTTTTTGATATCAGAATATTTGAAGGAAATACAGGGAGTATTAAGATAATGAATTGTATGGATCATGAGGCCATGTAGGCTAACAGTGCGAAAATGAAAAAGTTATTCAAGAGACGAAGAGTATTAAAGATTGATTGGGACATTAGTAGAAGTAAGTTTGTTAAAGTATAAAAGAGACATACATATTAGGTTCATAGGTTCATAGGTTGATACTAGGCTATCTGCCCTAGGGCATTTATAAGCCTAGCCAGAGCGTGTTTGGCTTTCGCCACCCTTTTACATTAGTTGACTGTGCCTCCGTATAGTAGGTTACAGAAGATAGCCCTTTTAAGTTTAGTTTACTGTGTCTCTATCTAGTAGGGACACAGAAGAGATCTCAGGGGTAAACCTACGATCTCCCATCCACTCGTCAAGATTTCTCTTGAAGAGGGTCATTCAGGGGCTCTGCCTAACATGGATTGAGATTTTGTTCCAGAGTGAGGGGAGCCTCTGGGATATGAATCTGTCCCTCCAGCATGTCCTATTTATTTCTGTGCTGAGGTTTAAGTCCCTGGAGCATGTAGCTCTAAGGGATTTGGATTTCCTGAGGTGGAGCATGTCCATTAATTCTGGTTTGGACATGGCTTTATACGTCATGCACAGATCGCCTCTGAGTAGGCGGTAAGCAACTGAGTAGAGCTGGAGTTTCTTTAGCCTAACTGCGTGGGGCATCTGTTTGAGTCCCTTGATCCTCTTGGTGAGGTACTTTTGGGGTCTTTCCAGTTGCTGCAGGTGTCGGGTAAGGTACATCCCAAATGGGGCATTGTATTCAATTATGGGCCTGATGAGTAATGAGTAGAGGGGCACAATGACCTCTCTTGATCTAGATGTGAACCCTTTCATGATAAGGTGGGCTATATAGAAGGTCTTTCTAACCACTTTGGGAATGTGATTGTCAAAGGAGAGATTACTATCTACTTGGGTCCCCAAATCCCTAATTACTTCTTCCGTACTTAATGGATTACCACCTATGTGGTAATTTGTGGGCACTTTGTTTTTCCCAAAGGGGATGACTATGCACTTTTTGGCATTTAGCTTTAAGGCATGGCTCTGGCACCAGTTATCCGTCTCTGTGAGACCCTTTTGGAGGATGCTTGTGTCAGTCAGCGAGTCGATTATGGCACGCAGTTTGCAGTCATCTGCGAACTTGGTCAGCCATAGTCCTCCCGTGTTAGTCTGTACCTCAGAGAAATATATACTGAACAAGAGAGGTCCCAGGACTGAGCCTTGTGGGACGCCACTTATAACTGGTTTAGAGTCTGACATGGCACCTGCAATTCTGACCATGTGGGTTCTATCCCTGAGCCAGTTTGCAACCCATCTTGTGACATAGGAGTTGATATTTAAGCTGGTAAGCTTATTTATGATGCCTGAGTGGGGTATTGTGTCGAAGGTTTTTGCGAGGCCCAGGTAGGCTGTGTGGACTACCTTCCCTTCTTCTATGGCCTTGGAGACTGTTTCAAAGAAGTTGACCAGGTTCAAGAGGCAAGATCTTCCCTTACCAAAGCCGAATTGAGTAGGATCCAGTGTTTGGAGGTTCCCGATGTCTTTGTTTATGAGTTCCATGATGATACGCTCCATAGCTTTGCAGACCAGGCTAGTCAGGCTTATAGGGCGATAGGTTCCGAGGTCCATTGTGGCACCACCTTTGTGGAGTGGGACCACTGTTGCTGTACACCATTCCTTGGGTACATATTTTGTAGTAAGGCTGAGACTGAACAGTGACTTTATGTGGGGGTTCAGTTCTTCTTGGAGTTCATGTAAGAAGCAGCCCGGGACACCGTCCAGTCCCATTGATGCTGTGTTTTTTGCTTTGGAGAGGGCAGCTCTCACCTGTGCATCTGTGATGTCAGGGAGGCTACACTCTGTTGGAATAGACATTTGCTTTTTGGGGGGGAGGGGGGAGAAGTTTGCACTGAACCTGTCTTCCAGGATGTTGGCAATGTCCGTTGGTTCAGTGTATTTTTTGTCATTTTGCACTAACTCAGAGCATATCTGGGAGTTGCCACCCAGGTTCCTGACATAACTAAGGAAGGCCTTGTGATTATCTTTAGCATCTTGTGCAATTTTTCTTTCGAAGCTGGCCTTAGATGATTTTATGACGGATCGTAGTTTCTTGCTAGTACTGATCAGAGATGCCTTCCCTTTTTGGGATTTTGCTCTATCATGTAGTAGCTTTCTCCTTCTGTTGTATAGCGTATTTATGGCTGGGGTCCACCAGACAGGTCTCCTGCCTTTGGAGGAGTGAGTCTTGGTTTTATTTGGGATAGCACAATCCATGCATTCCTGTAGGTGTCCATAGAATGCGTTTGTAAAGGATTTTGTGGTTTGGGCTGTATTTCCCACTGGCCCGGGGGCTTTGAAGGATTCCACCTCGGTTTTGAGAAGTGTGAAGTTTGCTTTTGAGAAGTTCTTCACCGTGGTTTCCTTGGCTGGGGGTGGGGATGGGGTATGGATGTCCAGTGAGATTAATTTATGGACAGATCTTACCAATGAGGGGTATACCTCTGGTATGGAACATAGCGTCCCCATGTTGGTGATGATCAGGTCCAATATGTTTTCTCCTCTTGTGGGAGTAGTGACCAGTTGTTCCATAGCATTTGAGTTTATAAATTCTAGGAACCGTTGGGCAAGGTTGTTGGTGCTTGAGTAGTGCTCCCAGTCTATGTTTGGGTAGTTGAAGTCACCCAATATGATAGTGTTTGGAGAGACCTTCATATTCTCCAGTGTTCTCAGGAAAGCTGAGTGGGGTTCCTGAGTTTGGGAGGGTGGTCTGTAGCAGGCTACAAACTGAAAGGCAGTTTTGCCCACTGTTAGTTGCACATGGATGGACTCCGATGCTTTGTGCAGTGCCACTAACCTGGAGGTGTGGGTATCTTTGATGAATATGGATACTCCCCCTCCTTTTGTGGTTCGGTCCGAGTTTTGGGGCCAAAAAGCATGGTATGTGGTATAACCTGGTAATGCTGGGGTGCACTCAGGACCGAAAAGCATGGTATGAGGTATAACCTGGTAGTGCTGGGGTGCTCTCAGGAGCCTTGAACCAGGTTTCTGTTACTGCACAGATATTGATATTCTCCATACTGAGGAGGGCCTCGAGTGCATGCATCTTGAGGTTTAGAATTCTGGCATTGAGCAGCATTACCCTTAGTTTCTTTTTCCTTGTGTTGTCTATGGAGGTGGGTTTGTCTTTTGAGCCTTGCCTAAAATAGGCACTATGGGGGTGGCAAGAGCCTTAGCCAATATTCAAAAGCCCAGGGGTGACAGGTGCAAGCCGTCCCTAGTGAAGCAACGTGGTTTGTCAAGCATGTCATCCCAAGCTGACAGACACTGGATCCCCTTTGAATGACACCAATACTTTAGCCAATTGTTAATTGTAGATGGATCTTAAGTCCCTGAGGTCATTTTATAAATCATGAGCACATTGGTTAGTGATGTTTAAATATGATGATGATAACATTAATATATATATATATATATATATATATATATATATATATATGTGTGTGTGTGTGTGTGTGTGTGTGTGTGTGTGTGTGTGTGTGTGTGTGTGTGTGTGTATGCCTACATATATATGTATATATATATATATATATATATATATATATATATATATATGTGTGTCTACTTTCTTTGATCAAAATACCATTATTTGGAATTATTTGAAATTCACGAAAGTGCACTTTGAAGTGCACTTTTGTGAAAGTGAGGTCGTACTTTCTTTGTATAGACATGTATATATATGTATATATATATATATATATATATATATATATATACACACACACACACACACACACACACACACACACACACACACACACACACACACACACACACACAAACAAACACATTGGGATTCAGTAAGCTTATTCCTGCATGGAAACAACCATTTAATAGCAGGACGGCAGAGCACCATGCATAGTTGAGAAGGCACACTACCTCTGCTCCTAAACGGACACGGAGTGTGAACGTGTGCAAGGGGTGTGTCTGAGAGCAGACATAGTGGTTTTTGCCTAGCCAAGTGTGTTTGTGTATGAAACATGGGTGGACAGTGTTCTCTGGGTAATACAAGGGTTGCCTATATTGTTCCCCAAACCATAATGTCACATGTAGGGGTATGGATTGTCTACACCAGCCTCTCTGCTGTTTGACATCTGTTGTCCTTTTAACATGGACATTGTGACATATAGTAGGTCCTCAATATAAGAAATTTGCAAAACCCACCCCACAATGAGTCCTGTTATTACACAATCACAGCTACCTCCACACAGGGTACTGATGACAAACACACACACTTCACAGTACTGAGATTTAAACCCCTACCTAGCTATGTATTGCTACTACGGTGTACTACATTTATCACATGCACCACAGAGCTTATAGAGCTAACCCTTCCCCATAGGTGTATTTCAAGGTGGAAGACATCAGCAGGCTTGCCAAAGTAGGGCACTGGAAAATGTAGTGACTGTGACTGGCCTCAAAAGCATTGATCTCTACACACAAACACATACACACACACACACACACACACACACACACACACACACACACACACACACACACACACACACACACACACACACACACTTGCTATGTCTGAGATTAGAACTCCTACCTAACTAGTACATCACACTATAGTATCACACAGTTATAGCATGCACCATGGAGCTTATAGGGCTAGTCTTTCCCCAAAGATATATTTCAAGGTAAAAGACATCAGCAGGCTTGCCAAAGTAAGGCAATAGACAGTGTAATGACTGTTACTGGCCTCAAAAGCATTGATCCCTTCACTCACACAAACACACTTGCCATGTCAGGGATTAGAACTCCTACCTAACTAATACATCATATTATCGTATTAAGCAGTTATAGCATGTGCCATGGAGCTTATAGAACTAGTCCTTCCCTGAAGGTGTATGTCAAGGTATATGACATCAGCAGGCTTGCCAAAGTAGGGCAATGGACAGTGTAGTGACTGTGACTGGCCTCAAAAACATTGATTGCTACACACGCACTCACACACGCGTGCGCACACACACACACACACATACACACACACACACACACACACACACACACACACACACACACACACACACACACACACTCACACACACACACCTCACTGTTGTCATGTTTGGGATTAGACCTCCTACCTAACTAGTACATCACACTGTAGTAGTATTATGCAGTTATAGCATGTGCCACAGAGCTGATAGGGCTAGTCCTTCCCCAAAGGTGTATTTCAAGGTGAATAATATCAGCAGGCTTGCCAAAGTAGGGCAATGGACATTTTAGTGACTGAGACTGGCCTCAAAATCGTTGACCCCCCCCCCACACACACACACAGAGTTTCACAGTTGCCATGTCTGGGATTAGAACTTCTACCTAACTAGTACATCACAGTATAGCATTATGCAGTTATAACACACACCAGGGAGCTTATAAGACTACCCTTTTTCCAAAGGTGTATTTCATGGAAAATGACATCAGCAGGCTTGCCAAAGTAGGGCAATGGGAAGTGTAGTGTGTGTGAATGGGCCATAAACAATTCATCTGGAAGCACACATACAACACTCAGTCACACACAGGTTTACATTTGACAGGAATGTGTATACAACTGCTATATGAATAATGACTTGTACAGTCATGTTACACAGTTATCACAAGCACCACAGACACTATAGTGCTGAGGGCTACCAGAAACAAATGTCTACAGTGATAGACATTTGTACATCATGTGGTATTGGCCAATTGGATGTGTGCTGGGTGGGACAGGCCTCATGATGGTAAGCTCTTTGTCACTGTCTGTCACTCTCTTCCACACTTCTATGTTTGTGCATATTTGGCCTATTGTAGTGTGTTGTCCTTGGATATATGTGTATATTCCTATCCGATGTGCAATGTACAAAGCATGACTGGTGTGCAGTGTGGAGTGTGTGCATAAACATCTGTGACTGACAAATATGTATTGTCCACTGTTGTTGCCAGACATGGGCTTCATTTCTGTTAAGTGCGGGAGCATGCCCAGTATGACCTTTGGTTAGTTACATGCCAAAGGTGGCATTGCATTCAATGGTAGGTGTGATGAATGCTGAATACAGTGGAACAATGACTGTCTTGAATTTACATGTCATACCTTTGTTTATAAGTTGCATAACATAAAATGCATCACCAAATATTATCAACCCATGACAGTTAGAGGCTAGATCACTATCTATGTGTCTGTAAGTCCCTGATTACTGGGTCAATTGTTGGAGGTGTGTGGTCAATACATTAGTTACCAGGGGTGGATGACTTCCCAATGAATAGTATTGTGCATTCCATGGCATTTACTGTTAGTCCATGGCTCTGACAACAACTGAATGTCTCTGTCAGCCTATCCTGGATAACTGTTGAGTCATTGTGGGATTCAATGACAGCTCCTAATTTGCAGTCTTCTGCAACTGTAGTCAGTCAGAGGCCAATAACAGTGGCCATGACTGCAGAGAAGTAAATGCCTAGAAGGAGCACCTCCTACTCCACCCAAACCCACATCACACATACCTATATGTATGGAGGTCTTTACCAGACATCTAAGTAAACAACAGACACCCCAGAAACTCAAATGCAAGCTTGTTATACGTAATCATACCTCTGCAGAACACAGTAAACATAATAGCTCATGTACCACTGGTCTCACTGGTCAAACACCTAAGGTAAAACACAAAATCAGAGATATTACTCATAGGTGATTACATCATGAGACACATTGATGTACCTCTCATCAGGCTAGATAAGGGAAAGGTCATGGTCAGCTTTCTGTGAGGTGCCAGGATACACTATATCACACATCCACTCAAGACTGTCAACATCAGGTACTGTTATGACTATGACATAGTTCCTGTTGGTGTATATGACTTGAGACATACCCCTCTGGACTGTATGAAAAGACATGACTGGGCTGACAGACTATGTGCCTTGTAGGTTCATAGGTTCATAGGTAGGTACTAGGCTATCTGCCCGAAGGCATTTATAAGCCTAGCCAGAATGTGTTGGCTTTCGTCACCCCCTTAGATTAGTTCCCTGGTGCCTCTGTCCAGCAGAGCCATTGAAGTGATCCCTGGGGTAAACTTTCTGTTTCCCATCCACTCGTCAAAGTTTCTCTTGAAGAGGGTTAGCGAGGATCTCTGCCTAATGTAGATTGGAATCTTGTTCTAGAGCATGGGAAGTCTCTGGGACAGGAATCTATCCCTCCAGCACATCCTATTTATTGTTGTGGTGAGGTTTAGATCCCTGGAGCATGTGGCTTGAGGGGATATGGTTTTCTTTAGATGGAGCATGTCCATCAATTCTGGATTGGACATGGCGCTGTATGTCAGGCAGAGATCACCTCTGAGTAGGTGGTATGCAACCGAGTACAGCTGGAGTTTCTTCAGTCGATCTGCATAGGGCATCTGCTTGAGGACAGTGATACTCTTGGTGAGGAATTTCTGTGGTCTTTCCAGTTGTTGCAGGTGTCTTGCAAGGTACATCCCAAATGGGACATTGTAGTCTATGATGGGTCTGATGAGTGATGCGTAGAGAGGCCCAATGACCTCTTTCGATCTGGATGCAAACCCTTTTGTGATTAGGTGGGCCAAATAGAAGGATTTTCTAACCACTTTGGCAATGTGATTATCAAAGGAGAGGTTACTATCTACTTGGGTCCCCAGATCCCTTATTATGTCTTCCGTATTTAGGGGGCTACCACTTATGTGGTAGTTTGTGGGTACTTTGTTTTTTCCAAAGGGGATGACTATGCACTTTTTGACATTTAGCTTGAGGCCATGGTTTTGACACCGGGTATCTGTCTCAGTGAGACCCTTTTGGAGGATGTTTGTGTCCAGTCAGAGAGTCAATTATAGCCTCTAATTTGCAGTCGTCTGCGAACTTGGTCAGCCATAGTCCTCCTGTGCTTGCCTGTACCACTGAGAAGTATATGCCCAACAGGAGGGGTCCTAGGACTGAGCCCTGTGGAATGCCACTTGTAACC
Organism: Protopterus annectens; assembly: GCF_019279795.1. Taxonomy (NCBI): domain Eukaryota; kingdom Metazoa; phylum Chordata; order Ceratodontiformes; family Protopteridae; genus Protopterus; species Protopterus annectens. The sequence continues at coordinate 986,535,068 of NC_056747.1, forward strand.
GGTTTAGAGTCAAACCTAGCTCCTGCAACTCTTACCATGTGGGTTCTGTCCATGAGCCAGTTGGCAACCCATCTCGTGATGTAGGAGTTTATGTTCAGGCTGGTAAGCTTGTCTATAATACCTGAGTTGGGAATGGTGTCAAAGGCCTTTGCAAGGTCTAGGTAGGCTGTGTGGACCACCTTTCCCTAGTCTATAGCCTTAGTAGCTGTCTCAAAGAAGTCCACCAGGTTTAGGAGGCATGATCTGCCCTTAAAAAAAGCCAAACTGGGTAGGGTCCAGTGTTTGAAGGTTTCCAATGTCTCTGTTAATGAGATCCTTGATGATGCATTCCTTAACTTTGCAGACCAAGCTAGTCAGGCTTATAGGGCTGTTATGGCTCCACCTTTGTGGAGCGGAATGACCATTGCTATGCGCCACTCTGTGGACACGTAGCCTGTGGAGAGGCTGAGTTTAAACAGTGTGTTTAGGTGAAGGGTTAGTTTATCTTTGAGCTCATGTAGGATGCAGCCTGGGACACTGTCCAGTTCCATTGATGCTGTGTTTTTGGCTTTGGAGAGGGCTGTTTTAACCTGAGTGTCTGATTTCAAGGGCACTACATTCTTCTGGTATAGTTATGGGCCCTTATGGGGGTGAAGTTTTCACTGAACCTGTCTGCCAGGATGTTGGCTATTTTGGTCAGTTCAGTGTATTTTGTGTCATTCTGCAGTAACTCCGAGCAGATCTGAGAATTGCCACTTAGATTCTTGACATAACTAAAGAATGCCTTGTGGTTATCTTTGGAGCCCATGGCAATTTTTCTTTCAAAGCTAGCCTTGGATGATTTTATGATGCAATGCAGTTTCTTGCTGATACTGAGCAGGGATGTCTTCCCTTCTTGGGATTTTACTCTTTTCTGTAATAGTTTCCTCCTTGTATTGTATAGCTTGTTTATGGCAGGGGCCCACCAGACTGGTTTCCTTTTCTTGGAGGAGTGAGTCTTGGTTTTGTTTGGGATAGCACAATCCATGCATTCTTGTAGGTGCCCATAGAGTGCATTAGTAAAGGATTTTGCAGCTTGGACAGTGTTATCCTTTAGCATGGGGGCTTTGAAACATCCCAAAAGTTTTTCACGGTGGTTTCTTTGACCGGGGGTGGTGGCAGAATGTGGATATCCAGAGTGATTAGTTTATGGTCAGATCTAATCAGTGAGGGGTTGATCTTCGGTGTGGAACACTGGTCGCCCATGTTGGTGATGACCAGATCCAATATGTTGACACCTCTGGTGGGGGTGTATTTTGTTGTCAGACATGGGCTTCATTTCTCTAATTGTGGGTGCATGCCCAGTATGACCTTCTGTATTGAATCTGTGAATCCATTCCAGTTAGGTTGTACTTCAGTGCAAGCATTTGTGTTCTACACCTACAGCTAGCAACCTGTTTCTGCAGGATATCTGTAGATCAGTTGACAATATGGAGTCACAATGGGCAAAGGATAATGGGATACTGTAACTAATTGTGTCTGTGCTGCTTCTGCTACATGGTTTTGGTGTTAGCAGAGATATTCAGACATATGTACTGTTTTACACTGTGATGCTTTATGTCATCAACTACTGACAGGTGTACAAATTTGCTTGCAGTAATTTCCTGGGGAACACAAGATGAATTAAGCTGTGTCCAGTATTGTGGTTTGCAGCCTACATATTCTTGCACAATCATGACATTCTGGAGGGGAAGCTGCAGACACTTGCTGATGGGTCTGTGTAAATGGTTCAGCACCTTGGTACTATGGTGGCTGAGGATCCCATGCTTGTACATCCATCGACGTGACAGTATGGCCATATCCTGCTGTGGCCATATCTCACAGCTGTACAGATTCACACAGGTTACCCAGAGGCAGGTCTCATATTTCTGGTCATTATCCCTTCACATTGTGGTTTATGAGCAGGTTTGTAGACACCCATTCATGTTTGCAGGCAGGGATAGTATGTGCATGCATCTGAGTTTCAGACTTCACACTCCATTGTGTCCATGCTTCTACCCCCCCATTATTCTATCCTCTTCCGAATATTATGCAAACAATATCTGAGAAGTATCCCTATAGTTATCACTTCATCCCAGAAGTATTTAGGGGTTGGTCTACAGCTCATGCAGTAGGACATGGTGGACAGGCTACTGAGTTTTGTCGACATGGCCTTGCATTTGTATTCTGTGGACTGTGTTATGATGTTATTTGGGAGTCCATGAGATAACATACATTGGCAGTACTGTTGAGACACAGGCCTTTGACAGAGGACTGTAGGGCATTTTGTAGTGATACAGGCCATCTGTAGCAGCCCAGTGCATTGTGTCACTCCCACAGTCCCAGGCTGCAAGTCACTGTATTCCCCTTGGGTGACAGGGTATGCATGCAAGATGTTAATGTCAATAGTTTCTGTCCTTATTGATCCATTGGCGTGGATGCTAGCAGGGTGCTGCTTACAGCTAGGGACATACCTGCATGGGACACCTCTTCAGCATGCTGCATTCTGTGGCTATTCCCATACAGAGGTGGGGTCATATTGTACTCATTCCCAACAGCAGGAATATGACCTGTGGGATAGTTGTGGCTGATGGAGGGGTGAGCTGGGTGCATGTGTGCTATGGAAGCTATTTGCAGCTGACTCACAGATATACATGGGCTATTCCACTTGTGCTAGCTGTGCAGGGACATTAGCTGTTTCTCACTACTTCATACCTGTGCCTCTTGTGGTCTGCCAGTGTTTGGCCAGACTACATCAGTATTCCATACTACGCAGCCAAATAATGTGCTGCTAACTTGTATGTACAATTCCAAAGGTGTGTCCATTTGACAGTAACATTTTATACAGTCTCTGTCTAGGTTACTTCCACCTGTTTGTATGTCTGGGCCCACATTCATGCCATGTCCATCTTTCAGATCGTGACAGATATTACATCCGATCAATTAGTATGGATTACTGCTGGATTGTGTCTTGCTGGGATGCATTGTGTTTGCCTCTGCAGTTGTGAGAACTTGGCACTGTCATCAACAGTACTGGCCATTGGCCATGGGAACCCAACTCTCCATTCCTACATGCTGACCACTTTCACACAATATACAACACACAACAGCCTAACACACAGAGCCCTGCATATTGTACACATGCAACAATCTATCCTGCTACTTTGGCCAGCTCAGGTAATCTGTGCTCCACTGTTATTATACACACACGTACATGTTACTACATTTCTACATAGGATTGTCGGGGGGGGGGCACACCTGACAACTGTAAACATTTGCTATGACTGTACTGGTAGTTCAGGTACTCTATTGGCTTCCATTTAATTCTGTATTCTGACCTATCATACAGACTAAAGGCATATCAGTGTACTACAGTTCTTAGGTTTTATTGACCTACATTTCAGTTTCAGACTTCTTACCCTTCAAAACTAACATCCCACTGCCTGACCAGTGGTAGTCTATCTGTGTAGGTCTGGAGGGGGGTGTTTACCATAGCCATCAATCAGAGGCCTTATCACAGTCTTTCTTTGTGTTTGTCTACACCTGTCATGCTGGCTGAGACTGCTGTTGGGTATGTGAGCCTCACTGACATGCATGTGTGTGTCCTATGGACACACATTTGGCCCACCACATGTCCTGCAGTGGGTTTTGTCACCTTGTCTAGTACTGCCTACTATGTTGACACATGTATTTGTTAAGGATTTCATGCTGCTGATATAAGTGTCAACTATCTGCTGCCATCCCATTGAGCCACCCGATTTCCTTACATGCTCACATCTATACCATAGATACAGGTAGCAGATCATACTACTACATTCAGCAGTTGGTAGTGAGAGTGACTTACCGTGTGGCTGTGCTAGTATTGAGGATGGTACTGGAGGGCTGACTATGTTGGATGCACATAGTACACTCCTTATATATGGTTAAGCACAGGTAGTGTCATGTTTGGCATCCCTTTTACTATATGTGTGAGTCAGAGAGAGGTGTCATTCCCTGGGTTCCTACCATGCCAATGTATTTGCTAGCTGTGCAGGGACATTAGCTGTTTCTCACTACTTCATACCTGTGCCTCTTGTGGTCTGCCAGTGTTTGGCCAGACTACATCAGTATTCCATACTACGCAGCCAAATAATGTGCTGCTAACTTGTATGTACAATTCCAAAGGTGTGTCCATTTGACAGCAACATTTTATACAGTCTCTGTTTAGGTTACTTCCACCTGTTTGTATGTCTGGGCCCACATTCATGCCATGTCCAGCTTTCAGATCATGACAGATATTACATCTGACCAATTAGTATGGATTACTGCTGGATTGTGTCTTGCTGGGATGCATTGTGTTTGCCTCTGCAGTTGTGAGAACTTGGCACTGTCATCAACAGTACTGGCCATTGGCCATGGGGACCCAACTCTCCATGCCTACATGCTGACCACTTTCACACAATATACAACACACAACAGCCTAACACACAGAGCCCTGCATATTGTACACGTGCAACAATCTATCCTACTACTTTGGCCAGCTCAGGTAATCTGTGCTCCACTGTTATTATACACACACGTACATGTTACTACATTTCTACATAGGATTGTCGGGGGGGGCACACCTGACAACTGTAAACATTTGCTATGACTGTACTGGTAGTTCAGGTACTCTGTTGGCTTCCATTTAATTCTGTATTCTGACCTATCATACAGACTAGAGGCATATCAGTGTACTACAGTTCTTAGGTTTTATTGACCTACATTTCAGTTTCAGACTTCTTACCCTTCAAAACTAACATCCCACTGCCTGACCAGTTGTAGTCTATCTGTGTAGGTCTGGAGGGGTGTGTTTACCATAGTCATCAATCAGAGGCCTTAGCACAGTCTTTCTTTGTGTTTGTCTACACCTGTCATGCTGGCTGAGACTGCTGTTGGGTATGTGAGCCTCACTGACATGCATGTGTGTGTCCTATGGACACACATTTGGCCCACCACATGTCCTGCAGTGGGTTTTGTCACCTTGTCTAGTACTGCCTACTATGTTGACACATGTATTTGTTAAGGATTTCATGCTGCTGATATAAGTGTCAACTATCTGCTGCCATCCCATTCAGCCACCCGATTTCCTTACATGCTCACATCCATACCATAGATACAGGTAGCAGATCATACTACTACATTCAGCAGTTGGTAGTGAGAGTGACTTACTGTGTGGCTGTGCTAGTATTGAGGCTGGTACTGGAGGGCTGACTATGTTGGATGCACATAGTACACTCCTTATATATGGTTAAGCACAGGTAATGTCATGTTTGGCATCCCTTTTACTATATGTGTGAGTCAGAGAGAGGTGTCATTCCCTGGGTTCCTACCATGCCAGTGTATGTGCTATGTGTTGCCTCTTTGCCAAGGCCTGGGCATACTGGGCACGCCTTCTTCTGCCTATAGGGGCAAGCTCAGATTGTTCCTCCTCTGAGTCACTCTGTGCCTGTGCTGGCCTTGGCAATGGTGGGGGGCTGCATGTCCCTGCCCCATACTGTTCCTGCTGCAGCTGTTTCCACAGGATCATATTGTGTAGCATGGCACATACAATTACAATTTGGGTACATGTAGCTGGTGAGTACTCCAAGGCTCCACCGGATATGTCCAGGCACTGGAAGTGGGACTAGAGCATCACAAACGCATGCTCTATTATGATTCTGGTCTGTGCGTCTGCCTCATTATGGAGTTCTTGTTCAGGTGTGTGTGCATTTCTAATGGGTGTCATCAGCCATGGCTCCAGTGCGTAACCAGCATCCCCCACTAGGTGGCCATATGGGATATCCCCATTGGCAAGTCTCTGGTACAGTTGCGTCATATGCCAGATGTGGGAGTCGTAATAGCTTCCAGGGCTGCCAGTATACACATTCATTATAATGCTCTGGGCATTGCACATGACCTGGCAGTTGATGGAGGGGAAGCCCTTGCTGTTTATGCAGACTCTACCCTGCTCACCAGGTGGTGCTTTGATGTGTATGTGTGTGCAGTCTATAGCACCCACTATCGCAGGGTATTCTGCTATTTGGTGGAAGAGATGCATATTGCTGGTCAAAGCCTCACGGGTGTTGAGGAAATATATGTGCTCACCGGCATGTGCTGACATAGCATACAAGAAATGGTGGAGTATCCTGGATGTTGATGCCTGTGAAATCCCCATGATATCCCCAGTTGACCTTTGGAAGGTACCTGTGGCTAGTATTCTTAAGCCCACACATTCTGTGGTATCCACTGGGATGGGTTACCGTCTTTTGGTTCTGTGTGTGAGGCATGGCCGGCACAGCTCTACAATTTGCTGTTGGAGGTCACTGTCCACCGTATTGTGCTCCTCTATCTCCAGCTCATGTAGCCCCTGGTAGGTTACCCTGGGTCTGTACACTCTTCTCCTTCTCCTTACTGTGGGTTGGTCATCAGCATTGTCATCCTCACCATCCTCAGCCTCTTCCACATGTTGATTTATGAGAGCAAAAGCAGCCCCTATAATTTTGTTGCTTTTGTTAGGTAAAATTTCCCCATTTATGTACACAGGTGGTGTAGAGTTTGTGGGAAAATCCAGAGGAAAAGGTGTTTGCATAGTTTCTAGCAGTGTGCTAGGCTGGGTTGGGCTGCTGCCTGTGTAACTGGCTGATTCTGATACATTTCACCTACCACCTATGCTAGTTATCCTTGATTACCTTCCTACCGCTGTTTTCCCTTCCCATTGCCTTCCTGTTTAAGCCCAGAGGCATGCTCCACAAACCCAGTGCTCAGGTGTGAATGGAGCTGCTATTTCCTGGTTTAATTTTTTTTTTAAAACCCGGTGCATGGTGAGCACACCCATTTAAGCAATGTAAACATTGTTAGGCAGTTTCAGACACAGCCTCTTCCTTAGTTCTGCTAAGGGGCAAACCCGAGCCACAGAGCTCCATTAAGCTTACAGTATGCCTGACACACCCCTCTATGATGTTAGCTAACTCTTAGGCTTGCACCATGGTTTTCCTGCACCTACACGGTTGGGTGCTGGCTAGCAATGAGGGTAAGTGTGTGATTCAGTATCTATTTTATTATTTTTTGTTTGGAGGTGTTTATATGCTGCAAATGCTGGCCACTGGTGTTTCACTATGTTATGGTAAGGCCGAGCACACTGTACTTGCGAGGCACTTTAGTTTTTAGTGCTGTGTGTGGGCTTCACTGTTGGGCTGCAGCATCTACACTTCTGTCCATGTAGGAGGATTTCCTCCATACCTATTTTTGTAAACCAACGTTTGGCAAACCATTTTTCCATCTATCATAATAGAGGCATCAGTTTCCTGAGTCTACTCCTGACTACATCGCTCTAGTTGGATATATACAAACAAGTGTTGAGTTTTGGCATTGGTGTTTTTGAGATGAAAAGGAACAGTATTGAACAGTGGTAATTCAAGGATCTAAGCTACCAGCTATTCTTTTCTATATTTATTTCTACTCTTATTTGGTGTCCGAACTTGGAATAATTGGGCTGCGTGTATTGGTGCAACATTGGCATTGTCTTATGAAGGATGCGTTGGCGTTTTTGCGATCACCAGGAACAGTATCATATATTGTTAAATGTAGGATCTAAATCATTAATCATTTTTTTCTACATATTTTGGCTTATTTTTATGTGGTGTTCGAATTTGGAACTGTTGGGCTGTGAATAGTGGTGCAACTACTACATCGGCATGGTCTTGTAAGTTACGCTGGGTGGCCATTTTTCCTGATGACTTGTTTTTTTAAGGAATAGTATACATTGGGCCACGTACAGGTTTACCTCCTGCGTATGGTGTCTAACAGATCACTCTTGTCTTGAATACGGGGCTGAGCAGAGAAGTATCATCTGTTTTGGACAGTACAGCAATTTGAACTTACAGAACATCAGGTACTGTGTTTTTTTGGTCTAATACATGAGTAAGGCAAGATTTACACCTGGGCTGACTAATAACGAAGGAACTTAAAACTCTATCTAAGTAACAATTTGGGAACACAGACTTTGAAAAGAGGGGGCATTTTTGTTGCTATTGTGTGACGAAGGACATTTTGTATTAAGGAAATATTGTGGATTACAATTTATTTTCTTTCTGTATCTAACCTGATAAGCACATCTGGTCTAGTTTAAATTATACCTATAGTATGTTTAGGTTATACTAGGTTCAGGCATTATGTGTATAACTTGCAGAGGTAAATACAGGATTTTTACTATACTCCAACCAGTAAGATGCATTTTTGAATAAGTGGACTTTATATTAGATAGGTCTGAGATTTGGGCCTGTCACCGGGAGACTAAACTAAAACGGATATGTTTATATACGTTTATTCTTTTCTTTGACTGGTTTTCAGGGCACTTATGGTTGTCTCTTCATATAGGACCTTATTCTGATTATTTTCAACATACATACATCAAACAGTTGAAATTTGCTATATAACTTGTTTGAGATAGTGAATGTATTTACAGGTACTTAATTATTATGAATATCATATAGTGAAAACTGTTTTTTTATATAGTCGACCAACAATTTAGAATATGGTTGTTACCAACAATCAATCATATAGGGAAGAGTGAAATACCACAAGACATATGGACAGGTCAATACTAGAGAAACCTATGATATATAAGTATAAAATTTTCAGAATACATAATTATACTTGAACAACATATGGTTGTATCTGTATGATCTTGAAGATACTTACCAGTTAATTCCTGTGCAGCCCTCCAAGCTATATTTTGAATATACCATACTTATATGGACTGAGTATCTGTATTAAACTTATAAACATCTCTATCTCCTAAGATTTGATTATTTTATTAATATTCTAATCCAAAAGACTTAGGTATTGAAAGCTACTATATATAGCTTTTTTGATCTGGCCGATAATGTCATATGATTAATGTCAGTTATATAAACACTAATTTTTTGACATCCTATGGACAATAATAATTAACGTGAAAGCTATGTACTGACAGTTTGGGCTTGATCTCTTTTTGGATCTGAACACAGTGTTGTTCCCTGACTGGCATATCCACTCCTTGGTATCAGTGATCTACCTATTTTTATATGCATTTGCATATATTAGCAATTGACTATAAAGTGGCCGATTTAGTTGGCAGCTTGTTCACTGTTTCTGGGCCTTATATATTGATTTAACTTTTCATTTTATTTTTTGGACACCAAAAATACAAATGGATTTGGAAAAAAAGTCTGCAAGGATTATGTGTCAATCGGGATGACATAGGTGTCTTTGGGATTGACAACATCTCAGGCAGTAATCCGAATGTTACTCTTAACAATCCATCAGATGGCTGTGATGTGACCTTTAACAACTTAAGCAAAGGTTTGAAAAACCTTAGAGCCAATATTTGGCATCTTAGATTATTTTGTACATATATTCATAGGGATATGGCCCCTCGGGGTCTGAGAATACATTTACAGCCATTGGTTGGTAGATCTGAAGAGAGACTAACCATAGAATGGAACACGGCATTACAGCAAGCATCTATGATGTTTGTCAAAATTCTTGCCTCATATTATGAGAGAATGATTGATATTAACCTTTTGGAAGTTAAAGCAATCTGTGAAGAATGCAAAAACTATGAATACCCATATATGAAGGCTCAGTGACCAAGCTGTCAAAAGAATTGGCAAATTATGAGAAACTAACCAGGGAGAGAAAAAATTAAAAAATTCAACAGGGATATCACTGATTACCAAAGCGGGTGCCCATTTGAATCACATAGGTCAGTCAGATTTGTAGATACCAGCCAGGGGACAACAAGGGGTAGAGTTAGAAAGAGACCAAGGTCCATTCTCAAATCTAATGATAGATCCTTTGCAAGCACATCTGGGGAGGAATCCTCCTACACGGACAGTGAAAGTGTCCATCCCCAGCAGTTATCTATGCACAAAAAGTCCAACTCAGCACACCCTTTAGAAATAGAAAAAGGCAGCGGGGTGGCGGCAAACATAAACATGGGAAGCAGGACAGATTCTATGGAGGGATTAATACAAACACTGTTGAGATAACTGATAATGAATATAAGAATGTTTTGAATCTATCAGATGTGGCATTGACTGATGTACAAGTTACTAAATAAAGGTCTTGGATTTGTACCAGGCTTTTTTTCTAATGAATATAATATTGTATTGGATGCTATGAACTTTTGCCGTAACTTAAATCTAAAACTATTTTTTTCAGAACAAACCTCTCAGACATCTCAAAGATCTAATGAATTCAGATTTCGGAAATCTGATTTTCAACCGCCAATAAACAAACATGTGTCTATATTCCAACAATCGGTCCTCAGGGATTTACATTTCCCACATATGGAATCTCACATTATAGGTCAGAGCATTACCTTATCAGAAAAAAATGGCTCTAGAAAAACTGAGAAACAATCTCAACATTGCCATATTACCAGCAGATAAAGGTGGGGCGGTTGTTGTTATGAACATGGGTTACTATTTGAATGAAGGTCTGGAACAGCATTCAAATACTAGATGCTATATGCATATGCCCATTGATCCTACCCCCAATTTCAAAAAAGAAATAGACACTTTTTTGAGATTGGCAGAAGATGAAGGGATTATTACCAACAACATGGTTAAACATCTACTAGTAACAGATCCCCCAAAACAGATTCTATATTTGCTTCTGAAAATACACAAATCCATTTCTAAACCACCAGGAAGACCCATTGTGTCCGGTATCGGTTCCCTTACAGAACCCTTATCATAATTTTTGATATACCATTTAAAACCATTACTTACAGTGGTCAGGGCCCAATTACAGGACACCATGCAGTTTCTCCAAATAATAGAAGATACTCAATTGGAACCACACTGGCTTATGTGCACAGTGGATGTGAAATCTCTATACACCAGCATACCTCACTGGGCAGGTTTACAGGCACTCCAGTATTGGTTGGAAAAATCTGATCTGTATCCACCAGGATTCAATACATTATTAGTGTGCATGGTTGAACACGTGCTTAACAAAAATGTTTTCCACTTTCAGGGGGAGTGTTTTTGGCAACTTCAGGGTACTGCTATGGGGGCATCCTTTGCCCCAATATATGTAGATCTATTTATGGCATACTATGAAGACTGCATGATTTACAACCCATTACACAATCTATATTTGGTTGAAATTGACATATGACGTAGATATTTGGATGATTGCTGGATGGTGTGGCGTGCAGTTTCTATATATTTACAGGAATTTGTGGAATATCTGAATGATAACATATGGGGTATTGAGTTCACAGTAACATATAACTTAGACACCATTGACTTTTTGGATGTTACGATCTATAGGAATGATGATCATACCCTCAGTACCAAGACATATAGGAAATATCCACAATACAACACCCTGCTCCATGCTTCCAGCATGCACCCACGCCACACCATCCGCAATATACCTAAATCTCAATTTTTGCATATCAAACGCATCAGCTCATCCAAAAATGATTTTGAGAAAGCAAATTTGGATCTCCAGAAGAGATTTTTGGATAGGGGATATAATAAATTTGATATATTTTTAGCCAGTACATGGTCAGCAAATCAAGACAGAAACAGGTTATTACAATACAAAAAAACAAAAAACCACAGGGGCGGAGCCTTCACTGAGGTTTGTTACTACATATGGATGGAACTATAATGTAATCAGAAATGTTTTGGATTCTAATTGGAACATACTCTTAGCAAATGAAGAATTGAGAAAGATTATGGGACCCAAATGTCAGTTTTCATATAAACGAGGCAAGACACTGGGTGTCTTGTTCTCCCATTATAAACACAAATGTACAACCAAACTGACGAAAAAAAAAAAAAAAAAACGTACAACCAAACACTCCAACCAGCCAAATGTGAGCTCTGAAAAGAACTAAACCAACCACAAATGGTGAAAATTATTTAATAAAAAGATGTTCCGTTAAGCACTTTCACTTACAACAACAGTAAGCTTCTTCAGAACTACCAAATACCCAATAAAAAGCATTTAAATAACTTTTCTGGCACCAACAATGTAGCGAACTCCTTAAAGAAACATGCAGCAAAAACATAAACAACATATCATACTTCATCCTAAATCATTACCAAAAATACATAATAAAAAATCAAAAAAGCACAAAATACACTACAATAATCCATACTACAAAACTATCTGAAATATCTAAAATCAGAATAAAAAAGAGTAAAAACATATATATATATATATATATATATATATATATATATATATATATATATATCCTCATATTAACATCAATAGAGGCATAATTGTAATACAATCATTTAGACTAGGTTCAGTGGAAGCATCTGTATAAATTTGCCACCATAGCTCCTTGTAAGACAAATATGCCTTAAAATGACCCCCTTTGGAGTCTATAACTACACTATCCAGAATTGCAAATTTAAAATAATGCTTATCACCACATTTATTTATATGTCTATATAATGCATTATTCACATCCTTAGTTTTGATGCTATACAGGTGTGAATAAATGCGTTTATTAAATTTTCTCTCCGTTTTACCTATATAATAACCTGAACAAACCATACATAAAGTGATGTAAATAACCATTTTGGTTTGACAATTCCCTTGTTTAAGCCTAATTTTAGTATGAGTAACATTATTCAGGATAACATTTTCCCCTTCAAAAATGGAACTACATTGCTTACAACCACCACATTTACTCGTATACTTTTTATTGTTATTCCCTTCTCTACACCAGTGCCCTCTATCCAAATAATATTTCAAGTTCTTTCCTACTTTGTTAACAAATTGGGGAGCTTTTCCCAATATTAATGAAATTTCCTGATCAGCTAGTATAATATTCCAATTATTTTTAAATAGATTCATAATTCTAGTTATATACAGACCGTATTCTAAAACACAAACTCTATTGAAATTGCTATCCTCTTTATACTTTTCATCACAACAAGTACCACTCATATTATTATGGGTCTTATGAACATATTTATAATTATATCCTAATAACGGTATATACTTAGTGCCCCATTCTTTGATAACATATTCACTAATATTTAGCATCATATAGTTGTCATATCCTCTTTCCTTAAAAAGAGACGTGATAAATGTGACCTCTTCTAACATATCTTGATAGTCTGAGGTCATTCTCACTGCTCGTATAATTTGCCCCTTATATATATTAGAAAATTGTTTGTTGGGGTGATTACTGCTATATTCGAGATAGTTATTTGAGAAGGTATTTTTACGATAAATTTTAGATTTAAATTCTTTCTCAGATTTGAAAACCAAGGTGTCAAAGTATGGAACCCCTTGTTGACTTTTAAAACTAGTAAATTTGAGGTAACTGCTACTTAGATTGATATATTCAAAAAACTCTTCAAAGGCTTCTACTTTTCCTGCCTATAAAATGTAAATATCATCCAGATATCTAACATAGTACCTCACTTGTTTCATATATTCACTAGTAAATAACATGGTCTCTTCCCAATCTAACATTACTAAATTGGCGTAGATGGGAGCACAATCTGCTCCCATTGCTACACCCTTAATTTGTCGAAAATATTCTCCTTCAAAGAAAATATAGTTGTAATCAAGTACCAAGGACATCATATCTACTAGTAAGCAATTGGTGTCCCAATCAATGTCTGCATATTTTCTAATACTACTAGCAAAGGCTTCCAGTCCCTCTGATTTCAGTATACAGGAAAAGAGGTCAATGACATCTATAGTGACAAAAAGTAGCTCTTCATCATATAAGTTTATGGGATGATTTTTCAAAAAATCCCAAGAATCTTTTGCAAGATGAGATACTTTTCCATAAATATGTTTTAAGGAGGCATCAATAACAGAACCAAGGGGGAAGGTCTTAGACCTACTTCCTGAGATGATGGGTCTAAACGGAGGATCTTTGATGTCCTTGTGTATTTTCGGAATCCCCACTATCGAAGCCAGAGTGGGATGCTCTACCTTAATAAACTTGTATGTACTTTCAGTGATTCTATGATCTATAAGGAACTCCTCTATACACATATCGATCCTTCTATACCCAATGTTGATCTCATTAAGTGAAACAGTCTGATAGTTACCTGATGTGTAAAGTATATCATGTATTTTAGAAGAATATATCATATTATCATAGATGACTATGCCTCCCCCTTTGTCGGGTTTCATAACCCTAATAGATTTATTTTTCTGTAAGTCCTGCAACACCTTCGATTCACGTTGAGACAAATTGTAATAAGGTTTCATACTAGACCTATTAATCACATTATTTAACTGGTAAATCTGTTGTGTGACAATTTTGTCATATATCGAAATATAAGGATGCATAGAAGGCATAAATGTACTCTTTTTAGTCATATTTTGAGTTATCACCTTACAGTCAGGAGTGTTTAATATATTATGGGTGTCTCGAAACATGATAGCTAAGTTTAGTTTCCTAATATATTTTTTAGCTTCAAAAATGGTGTCTACTACATTAAATTTCCTGACTGGGATATATTTCATCCCTTTTGACAAAAGATCAAAATGTGTAATGTTCAATTCTAAGTCCGTATAATTGTAGATGTTAAAATTTTTATAAGTAGATATAACTCCATCTACTACGATTTGATCCACATTGGTATATGCTATACTCATATTAGAGTGGTTTACCTCTTTCCTTCTCTCCACGTCATTTCCCTTTTATTATAAACACAAAGAAAGTGGGGGTGCAATTTACCAAAAGATGACCATGACTGGAGACCAACTCTTGGCACCTTTCCATGCGGGCATTGTGGATCTTGTAACCAGGTTAGTATATTGAAACAATTCACTAGTGCCAATACGATTTAAGAGTCTTTGGTAACTGCAGCAGTAGCTGGGTTGTGTATTTAGCCACCTGTCAATGCTCAGCATTCTATGTAGGGCAAACATCAAGATCACTCAGAGTAAGAATGAATGAACATAAAAGCGACATCAAAAACAAAAAAGAGACTAATGCTCTCTATAGACACACTTTGAAACATACCAATGCTCGATTTATGTTCATGATTATTGATAAAATTACTGGCAACAGGAGCAATCAACAGGGCTGGCATAGTATTTTGAACGATAAAAAAAAAAATATTGGATAATTCGCCTTGGGGCTTTATTTCCCCAGGGTCTTAATGACCACCTATAACATATGAAAGGGAAATGATATAACACATGTTGTAACCACTATACATACAAAATATACATATTCTTATATATATGATATAATTTCATATCAACAGAACTATGTTATGGGTTGTTCATCTATGTGGTTTATTATACAAGTAACAATGTTCATGACCTATCTATTCTTGTTGGAATATTGTAACTATCTGTATATTTGTGCCAAATAATAATGAGGGCCTTATATATGTATGCTGCCATTGTGAAAGCCTATTGGTTGATGGCAATAGAATCTAGTCATAAGGCTATTACATTTTGCTATACGCTTATGTATTATCATATTATATCATCTTCTGATATTTAAAATCCTTGTTGTAAGATCATTATGTGGGTCTTAACATCATGTACCATTGTTGAACCTTACTGGCTGATTTAAAAAATTTTTTTACTTCTTTTTTGTATTGAGACTATCTATTTTGCATGATTATGTATCAATAGTGAATGTTTTAATAATTCATTATATATTTTGGTGGCATAATTATATCATTTATTCATACCTCAGTGATACTATGACAATAGATTTTATATTAACCAACCCCATATTGATCTGATCCTATATTATACTGACAATATATGACAACTCTTTATATGTTAATATAAAGATTTTCTTATCAGGAGTTTGTATAACATCCAGTTTATGTATAACTAAAAATATTATTATATATTATATTGTTGACATAGGGCGGCCATGGTGGTGCAGTGGTTAGCATTGTCACCTCACAGCAAGAGGTTCTCCGGTTCGATTCTTGGCTGGGGTGCCTTCTGTGTGGAGTCTGCATGTTCTCCCTGTGGTCGCGTGGGTTTCCTCCGGGTGCTCCGGTTTCCTCCCACATCCCAAAAACATGCTGTAGGTTGATTGGACACTCTAAATAGGCCCTAGGTGTGAGTGTGTGTATGTGTGTGCCTTCTGTGGAAGGTTGGGCGCCGGGCTGGCAACTCAACACCGTAAAACTCCACTGCCAATCATGAGCGGACAGATGATCCGCTGTGGCAACCCCTAACTGGGAAAAGCCGAAAGAAGAAGAAGAAGATTATATTGTTGACATAATCTGTATTAGATATCTATATAGTATGACTGTGTTTATAATGCCTCTATTATTTTATGGACTAATAGTGATTGGAATATGACTGTCATTTTGAGTTTGGGATGGACTAAACCATGTTTCCATTGGTTGGTGGTTTCTATAAATATTCATGAATCATTTTGAATCACACATGCTTTTTCACTGATGAAGGCTGGGCACTTTGTTGCATTTATGTATCAATAAATATCTATTTTATTATTTTTTGTTTGGAGGTGTTTATATGCTGCAAATGCTGGCCACTGGTGTTTCAGTATCATTGCCTTCATTTGCATAGAACTGACTGCTAATGCCTAGTTACAAGTCTAACACTGAGCCTTCCCCCTCAGCAATCACTATTCAGTGGCCTTGTTGTCTTCTGCCTGCCATTGACTATAATGGCAAAATTGTGATTTTGCCTAAAAAGCTTTTTCCAAGGCTTTATTTTTATTTTCAGGCCGATCCCGTTTGTGCGCCACTGCCCTATGCTTTATGCTTAAATGGCCAAAATCAGCCCCCCAAAAAATAACAGTTATTTTTTTGTTATTTTGAAACTAATTTCCATGCCAATGGCCATATATCTGACAATTGGCATGTCTTCTACATTATATACACCCTTTGTTTTGGGGCTGTCATGGCTCCGTTTTGTAGTTTGCTGAAATGCACTCGGTTACTAGCCGAATACATTTCTGCAGGTTACACTGCTCCTGCATGGAAGGCTGCTTGCTTCCTGGATCACTAATTCACCTCATTTGCATGGTTTTCACCTGCAAAAGGGGTAATTAGTATACAGGAGCTGTGTCTGTGCAGGAATAGTGCAGAAGCGCATGTGAACGTGCCAGGAGCTTGTTCCTGGATCTCTCGGTGGCTATATTGCCTCCAGCAGCTCTTGCACTATTCCTGCACGCTGTGCAGAGCTTGCTGAATTCCGGACACACACACACACACACACACACACACACACACACACACACACACACACACACACACACACACACACACACATATATATATATATATATATATATATATATATATATATATATATATATGTATCTATATATATATATATATATATATATATATATATATATATGTATATATATATCTATATATATATATATATATATATATATATTTATCTATATATATATAATATATATATATATATATATATATATATATATGTGTGTGTGTGTGTGTGTATATATATATATATATATATATATATATATATATATATATAGAGAGAGAGAGAGAGAGAGAGCAGTAGAAAATATATATTAGACAAGAAAAGATGACTATACATTTTATTACAAAAGTGTGAAGAGGCAATAAAATACAGAAGTGATGATTACGTACTGTGGAAAGGTAACTGCATGAAAATAAACAATTAGTAATGTGTGTATGTGTGTGTGTGTGTGTGTGTGTGTGTATATATATATATATATATATATATATATATATATATATATATATATTTATATATATATTATATTATATATATGGCATTTTTGAGGAAAAACTGAAGATGGTAACCTGTTTTAATTAAAAAAAGTATATATAAGGAAGGAAGAATGTTCAAAATAGAGGGTTAAAAACTGTGGAAAATGTAAACAAGATGAGATTATACAAGTGGTAACAATTATGTAGAGTAGATGTAAGAGGAAAAAAAAGGTAACTAGAATGTAAACAAATTATAAAGAACACAGTTTAAAGATTATTGAGATCAATAACATATATACTAATTGTGCATGATCTGTATTCTAGAACATCCCTACCACATTTTTGTGCTTTCTAGTCACTCAGAAAGCTTATACTAAGTGTACATGAAGTCTACACATTGTGGCAACCTTTATGAATCCCCCTCAGTATTTAAAGCTTCACAAAAATCAGTAGGAAAACTAAAATTAGGAGGAAGAAGGTATGAGTTATGCTTGTGTTGTCGGTTCACTCAGAACAATATACACTTAGTGTAGGCTTTATTGAATCCCAAGAAACAGCACCTACAGAATTGAAAGATTATTTAAAAGAAGTAAATAAAAAGTATGCACCAGGACCAGATGGTATAGGATATTTTTATATTAAAAAAAATCACAGATAAAGAGGGAGGTGTTTTAAATGGGTAATTAATGAACAGTCAAATTAAGGAGAAAGAAGGAAGAGCTTTGTGTGGGTTAATAATTTTTATTTGGAGACAATGAAATAAGAATCATTTAAGATATTAGAGTCTGGTTATCATCATCTCCTTTCAGCTTATCCCAGTTAGGGGTCATCACAGTGGAACAACAGTCTGCAGAATAATTGGCAGTAGAGTTTTATGTTGCTGAGTTGCCATCCTGGCACCCAGCATTCCACAGAAGGCAAACACATGCACACCTAGGGCCAATTAGGAGTGTCCAAGCCACCTACAGCATGTCTTTAGGATGAAACCAGAGCACCCAAAGGAAACCCACATAACCACAAGGAGAACATGCAGACTCCACACAGAAAGCACCCCAGGCAAGAATTGAGCTGGAGAACCTCTTGCTGTGAGGTGACAATGCTAACCGCTGCACCACCATGGCCACCCTAAGAAATTGAGTCTGATAACATTACAAAATACAAATTATAAGCATTTTGTGAAGATATTGCAGCAAAAGTGTCAGGAGATAGTGGTAAGTGTTTTGTAAGAAAGATATTAATGGGGTGAATGGGAAATGAGATCTAGATGTTAATAATGGCAAAACTGGTGATTAATATCAACTAGCCTCTCTAGCTATGATCTATAGGATACCACACATATGTACGTATTGTAAATATCAAATTTGTACCATGTACCTAAGAATTTACACCTGCTCTCTAGCATGAAACATAATTGTAAATTGTTCTTATTTTCTATATTGTATCTGTATCTAAACTTTGTAACATGGAGCTTTTCTCCCCAGGCCTCCACTGAAAATGGGCTCCCTGAGTCCAGTGGACATCCCCGGTCATCAAACTGGAAATAAATAAATAAAATATCATAGCAACAGTAAAACATTGAAGGTAAATTGTTATGTAATTTGTCTAAGGCATTTGTTTATGTGAATCAATTGGTAACAAAGGGTACATTTGGTTTAGGAAAAGGTTACGAAGGTGGTATATTCAGTGCAAGAGAACATATAAGTGACAATAATGATTAATGGATGCTTGGGGAAAAAGTTAAGGTAAAAAAGGGAGTCAAAAACAGATGTCCAATGAGTGGAACTGTTTTTGCTATGATAATGAGCACTGTTATATGACATTGTTAAAGTAGAGTGAGTGAAGCAAGCTGGGAAATAAATAAAGAGGCACAAATGAACTTATCAGTGTCATATACAGATGATCTAGTGATTATAGTTAAAAATAAGGGATGAATGAGAGAGACAATTCTGGAAACAGAAAAAAAAAACAGTTGCAGAGATTAGGGTTGAAGTCAACAAAGAGAAACGTAATGGTGTTTGGAATTTTGTTAAAACAGAAAGCATATATTTTACAAGGAATTAAGCAAATGTGTAAAGAATAAGATATAGCTTGCAGGATACAAGTTTAACACATGGAAAGAATTGGTACAGAGGATAAACATTTCAGAAGTTGTATAAGAAGAAAGACTGTATGATGACTTGCATACTAGGAAAGTTGGTATATGTAGAGGGTATTTGTAAGTTGCTAATTAAGTTAGGAAAAAGAAAGGGTAGTGATTGTATTAAACTTTTTTTGTGTTCATGTTGTGGTGGGGGGTGTGAGGCATCTGGGTTAAACCCAGTAAACAGAGGAAATGTATATAATAATGAAAAGAATTGAGGCCTGAGTTTAGTGGATGTATTGGTTTTTATGACATTGATGTATTTGCTTTGGTTATTGAAAAAGGTAAAACAGATGATAAAAGAATTAATAGGGAAATTATTTTACTGAAAATATGAGGAAGTATGACTGGAACAATGGAGAGGAACATTGATAGGGAAGAGGTAAAAATATATGAGTATGATAAAAGAGATTATAAAACTGAATGAGATTCAGGGGAGAAGAAGTGCCTGATATAAAAATAATGGAAGTGAGTGCTCTACTTTATCCATGTATGCAATTATGAGAGGAGGAAAAAGTGATATAAAGGGAAGGTTGAAAAGGTATGAGAATATTTTTTAAAGTGATTGATTTTTCATGGAGGCTGTTGGCAGACAAATTATTTGCAAAAGTGCAAATGAAGTACAACCTACAGGAAGAAAGGATATTTAATAGATATAAAGTAGACAACACTACAAAGCAGTTTTTTTAAATGTAAAAAGGTAAACAAAGTTGGGAAGAATTTAAGATACAGTTTAAATATGAATATGCTAACGCGATTGACATGAATATGGTGTTGTGTGAGACAGAATCAAGAGTGGTATCAGAAATGAGCAGACAAGGAGCATATTCCTGAGATAATCATATTTACTATTTAGTAAAATTAATGGTATAGACAGAATAAGTTACATTACGTCATCATAATGAAGAAAAATCTTACTGCAGATTTCAATATGTGTCGAGTAGCTTTTGAGACAGAGGAAAAAATTGATAACAGCAAATCATGTACTATCTACTTAATATGATAAGTAAGTCAAACACTGTTTAAATCAAGTTTTATGCAACAAGTTTGGCTATGAGTGAACAAAAACCATGCCTCAGTTGGAAAGATCACAAAGATTTTAACCAAAGGAATCAAAAAGCCTTAAATCTTTCAATGATGCTGACAGATCAGTATAACCATCCTTATACTCAATTACCTATACCTCATTTTTGAGCCATGAAAGACCAAAGCTTATCTGATGTATTAATTCTTCACAAAATCAGTGGATCTACAAATACCCAGTGATTTAAAGGAAAACTTCACCTTAAAACTAAAAAAAAATGTATTTTTTCACTCTATCTCTGTTTTCTGAGTTATTTTAACATCTCAAAATCACTCTGACTGCTTCTTATAGAATTGTAATATGTTACGTGTTCTTGTCACTCTCATCTTTATTCTCACTGATGGGGTCAGATCTGATCCCTCGGATCCATCTCAGCATTTACATAAGCTCGAGGTCCTCAGCCAAGCTCTTGGCATTATTCCCTACCCATAATGCAACTGTTGTATAACCTCAGACCTCGTTTGCTGTGCAGTGAAGAGGTTCCTGTTTAGGTAAGCTCAGGTAAGTATAGCTAATTGCTTGTTAATTGCTTAATTTGCTTAATTTTGTTTGTCTTTTTAATAATTGTTATTGCTGTTATTATCATTTGATAGTGTGAGTCTTCCCTACACTGTTTAACACAGAGACCCATTTAAGTTAGAGGGTTATCTACGTTGTCCATTTTAGTTAGAGGACAATTTTTCACTGTTATTCCTTCCCCTGTCTAATCATCCGTTTTAGTTAGGGGATGATTTTCTCCCCTTTCTGTTCCTCCTCTAATCATCCATTTACATTATTTTGTTCTGTGTACTATAAAAAAAAAAAACAACAAACAAAACACTGCCCTTTCTTCAATTTATCCCTCAGTGCATTTGTGTGTGTGTGTGTGCTTTAGGTTATTAGTATGTCTCAAAAACAGGACAGGAAACCATTAGGTTTCAATAAATGTGAAAACTGCGCAAAGAAGATGCCCCTTAGTGATTCTCACATTATCTGTGTTTATTGCTTAGGGCCTCTTCATCTCCAAGAAAATTGCTCCATATGTCATGGATTTAATCAGAGAGCACTTATGGAGCATAAAAATAAGTTGATTTTAAAGGGTTTATTAAAATCCCCCTTTTCAGAGGCTATTTCTTCAGAGTCTTTAAAATCTCCAGACAAAACTTCAAAGAGGGCATCTTTGGCTCCAAAAGATTCCTCAGAGCCGAGACCCAAAACTCCTCGACGCTTTGCTCCACCAGTATCCTTGGAGCAGACGGTAATTTCTGGATCTAAGACTACTTCGAAACCAACAGAACCTTCAGCTCTGACATCTTCTGTGCTGACACAAACTCCAGATCAGAGCCAATTGCCTTCACTTGAACCAATGACTTCATGGCTCCCTTCACCATTACTAACTAAATCTAGATCCTCATCTCTTTCTACACAGTCTACCAGGAGCTTATCCGATGAAGATGTGGATAGGGCTGTGCAGAGGTTGCTGAAGACATTGGCCCTAGCCAAACTTCTGTTGGAGCCAAGCCCAAAGGAATCGGATCAGATGCTGTCCACCTCCCTAGTAACTGTTCTTCCTCCAATCCATTCTTCGGTTTCAGAGCCAGAAGACTCTGATCTCCAGATTATGTCTATGTCAGCTCCAGGACCATCAGTTTCCTTGAAGCAGACATTTGCCCTGAGTGTTTTCCTCCATTCAGAGCAGGATACCTCTAGGAGCCGACACTCTCCAGTCAGATCCTCGGAGCCAGCTCAGATCTCTCCAGATCTGACTCTGCCTCTTGGAGCTTCAGCTGGGGTGAGTTTGGCTCCTATCTTGGCTTCAAAGCTTCATTCACCAGTTCCGGGTGTGCCTTTGTCAGATCCAGGGTAGTCCTGACACTGGAGACAGTCTGCCTTTGAGGTTATGAGGAAGGTTTTGTTTCCTACCAAGTCTAAGGCACATCCTTTATTGGATCTTCCTCCCTCTACGGGCCAGATATCTTTGTCCTCTCAAGTAACCATTCCACAGGATTACAGAGACCTCAGGCCTCAGGTTGTCCACCAGGACACTCCCCATTATTCTGAAATCTCCCAAGATCATCCCACTGAGAAGGTCCCTCAGAAGAGAACCTGCAAGAGGAAGCACCTTGACTCCCTGGAGGAGTCTGTCACATCAGACACTGACCTCGATGAGGCAGAAGGGTCCCCAAGGTCACCTCCTGATGATGTCTTTTTTGGAGACATCCTGGAATTATTAAAACAGAGAGGTAACTGGCAGTCCAGCCCCCCTTCAGCTGAGGAGTCAGTTTACCTGAAGGTCTTTCATCTCACCCTTCCACCTCTTGGGTGACTCCTCCTTCCAACGAACTTATGGACTTAATCTCTAGGCAGGCCTGAGAGACCCCAGATTCTATAGAGCCTACTCCTAGAAGGCCATATAAGTTCATTACTGCCCCTAAGGATAAAGGGTTTATGATTAAAGGAGTTGCAGTTGATGCCATGGTCATGGTGATGGCCACTAAAAAGGAGCTATCCAAGACCAGCTCCTCTATCCATCTTCCTAATAAAGACTCTAGGACTATGGATAGATATGTGAAGTGGGTGATTTCATGAGCGACCTTTGCTCTTTGGTCTCTGAACTACCTTACTCATTTCACTAGGCTACAGAGGGACCTGTTAAAGGAAGTTATAGACTCCCTCCAAGGAGCTGTAGCTGATGCAGTAGTGGATAAAGTTAATGCTCAGCTCGACACCCTCAGTTCTGTAGTAAACTCTTACATGAGGCTCAAGTCACATGCAGCAGATGAAATGAGTACAGCTGTGGATTCAGGTATTGATCTTCGAAGACAGGCCTGGATGTGCCTTTGTGACTTTGTGGAGCCCTTCAAGTCTACCTTTGTCAACTCCACTTTCGAGGGCTCTTCTCTTTTTGGGCTGAAAGTGAAAGAAATGCTCACCAGGTGTGAACAAGAAGGCAAGATCTTGTCTGCCATTGGAGTACATTTTTCTGCGCCTACCAGACCTTTTCCAAAGGGTCAGAGAGGTAGTGTGAAAATGTGGTTCAGAAAATCCCACAGGTCTTTCCATGACACACAAGGTGAGAACTCCCCCAGGGGCAGAGGGGGGAACAATAATACTAGATGCTGACCTCACGGCAGAGGAGGCCCACATAATCACGGCTCCAGAGAATCTTTCTTTGGAGGGACATATCAGTGCTCCTGAAGGAGTGCCCAATTGCTCACCTCTAGAGGCAGTGAGCATCATTTGTCTCTGCACCAAAAAAGCTGGCAAACCATCACAAATGACAGATGGGTGCAGAGTATAATACCCAGGTGATATGTCATTCCCTTTGCCTATCCTGCTCCTATAAGCACATCAGTTCTGGACATTCCACCCAGTCAAAAGGAACAGACAACCTTAGAAATTCAAATATTGGTAAACAAAAGAGTCATCCAACAAGTCCCCGCAGACCAGAGAGCATCTGGAACTTACTCAAGATTATTTTTAGCTCTAAAGAAAACAGGGGACTGGAGACCCATCCTTGATCTCAGCATTCTAAACAGGTCTTTAAAAAAAAGAACAAGCTCTGGATGGCAACACTGCAGTCAATACTTCCACTCTTGGAAAAAGACAGTTGGTTGTGCTCCATAGACCTTTAGGATGCGTACTACCACACTCTAATGAGCAGGCGGTCCAGAAGGTTTTTACGCTTTCAGCTTTGAGCCAGTCACTTCCAGTTTCAAGCTCTGCCTTTCAGTCTCACTACAGCCCCCAGAGTGTTCACCAAATGCATGGCAGTAGTAGCAGTTCACCTGAGATGCAAAGGATTACATGTGTTTTCATATCTGGATGACTGGCTTATTTCTGCCCTGACAGGCATCTTCTTCAGAAAGACAGGGACTATGCCCTTCAACTTTGTTCATCCCTTGGAATCACCATAAATTACTAAAAATCTGCTCTAGAGCCACATCAATCCTTGGAGTTCATAGGAGCTCAAATAAACACAATAATCATGTCAGCAAAGCTTTCCCAAGAAGGAGTACATGATCTTCAGTGTTATGTAAGGATGCTGATCAACAAGAAAAAGGCTCCAACCATACTAGTCTTAGAGGTTCTACGCAAAATGGATGTTTCAATTGTATTAATTCCACTAGCTCGACAACATATGAGACTCCTCCAATGGCTACTTTTGACACAATGGTCTTTTCAGGACCTTCCAATGTAGCACAAGATCATTCTAACAAACTCTTACAAAAGAGGCCTGCAATGGGGGCTCAACTCTTTGCCAGTCCTTCATGGCTGTCCCTTTCTCTCCTCTCAACCCCAAGTTACAGTGACCATGGACACATCCCAGATAGGGTGGGGGGGCATTATCTGGGGAATACAGTCCAATGGACTTGGCAAGAACACGAGGCCCATTTCCACATAAATGTTCTATAGATTAGATTAGTGCTCGTAGCATTGCAAGCATTCCAGAACTCTCTTCCTCTAAGTAAAACAGCAATTCAATTAGACAACATGTCAGTGGTCTAGTATATAAAGAAACAGGGGGGATCAGATATTACACCTTATGTTGAGAAGCCTTAAGGATCTGGCAATGGGCAGAGGCTTCCAACAGCTTTCTCATAGCAATGCACATCTCAGAGAAATACAATGTGATTGCAGACAAACTGAGCAGAGCCATTCTTTAGCCACATGAGTGGTCCCTCAGTCAATCAGCAGCAGCACAAGAGATCTTCCAGAAATGGGGCCAGCCTTGCTGTGATCTCTTTGCATCACCCATCAATGCCAAATGCAGCAACTACTTTGCCCTGATCCCTCCAATGGGGGAGTCACCAAAGGATGCACTTTTTCACGATTAGCCCCTGGGACTTTTTTATGCTTTCCCACCAATACCTCTGATTCCCAAATTCCTTCAGAAAGCAAGCTTGCTGGAGACCATAGTAATCCTAATTGACCCCTATTGGCCTCAACAGATAAGGTTCCCCTTTATCCAGCCTCATGTACACAAGGGAACATGGATCCTGGAACCAGTTCTGTATTTACTGACATGTCCGTCAGGAGAACTTCATCCCAACCTACACAATCTCAGACTGACAGCTTGGCTGCTCCACTTCCCATGATAGCCAGGTTTCCTCTGCTTTCTTCTCCAGTAAAACACATTTTGCTTTCTTCCCACAAGAACTCTACTCAAAAACTGTACAAGAGTAAATGGCAAAGATTTGTGGCCTGGTCTAATGTTAATCACATAGATCCTTTCACAGCATTTTTACAGTCTATTCTGGGATTTTTAGCCAAGTTATTTAATGAGGGAGCTGCTGCAGCTACCATTAGGGTTCAATTAGTAGCCATCTCTAATTTTCGCACAGGAGACAATGGTACCATCATAGTTTCAAACAGACTTTGTAAGGCATTCCTCAAAGGTACTTCTTTAATTCACCCTCCATACATAAACCCTATTCCACCTTGAGATTTAAATTTTGTATTATCAGAGCTGATCTCCCCATCTTTTGAACATTCTGCTACATGCGAATTAAAATATTTATCATGGAAGACACTTATTCTATTAGCTATAACCACAGCAAGAAGAGTTTCTGAAGTAGAGGCCCTATCCTCTAAGCATCTGTACATAATTTTTCATAAAGACAGTTTCTCTGAGAACAAATCCTTCCTTTTTACCTAAGGTGGTTTTGGAAACTAACCTCAGCCAGTCTATTGAATTACAATGTTCTTCCCAGACTTTCAAAACAAAGGAGAGTATACTCTCCACATTGTAGTTGTCCATAGACAATTATGTTTCTATTTTCACAGGACATCACAATTCAGAAAGTCAGATCAGCTTTTTATTTCATATTCAGACATTAGAAAAGGCCAACCAGTTTCTAAGCTAACACTATCCAATTGGCTATCACAGTGTATATCTTTTATATACAGTTCTAATCACAAGACTATTCCAAATCCTATCAAAGCTCATTCCACCAGGTCAGTAACCACTTTAGTGGCTTTCCAAGCCAGATTACCCTTAGACAGCAGCTGTGCTGCAGCTACATGGGCTAAACCTCATAATTTTATTACTCATTACAAGTTGGATTTGGCCTCTAGGAGTAGAGCATCCTTTGGCTCTATGGTTCTGAGGCATATTCTCCCATGATCCACCCAAGAATTATGTAGCTGGGGACGCTGTCCCATCAGTGAGAATAAAGACGAGATTGACAACAACACATAAAGAAGTTATGTACTTACTATAACATTCCATGTGTATTGTCCATCTCGGGTAATGTGTTTATGTTACATATTCTTAGTAGTGTATACTTCTACTCATGGCCAGAGGGCAAACAAGATCTGAGGTTATACAACAGTTGCATTATGGGTAGGGAAAATGCCCATGAGCTTGGCAATGCACCTCAAGCTTATGAAAAGGCTGAGATAGATCTAAGGGATTGGATCCAACCCCATCAGTGAGAATAACAAAAAAACTTTTCCAAAGCTGATTACAGCCTCCTGAGGGATGGTATAAACAACTTCATAGCCCCTCCCCCTCTTTAGGAACTGGCAACAGTATCCAAAACTACACCAAATTACTGTATGAACATTTATAAAGATGCGTACCTGACAGGACTAAATCATCCTCCGCAAGGAAAAGTAAACATGTCTGGTGGACATCTGCAGTAAATTAACTCTATAACAAAAGAAAAAAAATTGCTGTCCAAGACCAAGAAGGAGCAGGTGCCCAATTGGAAGCAATCTCTCCTTAGCCTAAAAAAGCAAATAAGAGCACTAGTAAAATCCTACAAAGCAAACTTCGAGTCCAAATGGGCCACATCTACTAGAGACAATCATAAGGTCTTCTTCACATATGTCCGTAATCTCAAAGGTAGCACCCAGATCTGTTCTGAACTGGTGGTCAAGAACACCACATATACAAATGCCATAGATATAGAAAACTTGCTGGCAGACAGATTCAGCAAATATTTCACCCCTCTTTACCCCCCATCAGTAAATCAGGACATTCCCAGTATCTGCCTCCTTCCCCTTATATCTAGGAATCAGGTCATCACTGCTCTCTCAAAGGCATAAAATACAGCTTCCATGGGACCCAATAACATCCCAGGCTGCATCTTACATGAACTCAGGCAGGAACTTGCAGCACCATTAGGTGCCCTATTCAACCAAAGCCTGAGTACCGGCTTTGTCCCAGCTGAGTGGAGGACAGCCACTGTCATCCCTTTACACCACTGCCATCCCTTTACACAAAGGTGGACTGTCCACCAATCCAGGAAATTATAGACTCATCAGCCTAACTAGCCTGATCTGCAAGGCCATGGAATGGATTATCAATTACCTCATTAACAAGGACATTGGCAATCTCCAAACACTTGATCTCACACAGTTTGGCTTTGCCAAGGGGAGGTCATGTCTGTTAAATTTGGTTGAGTTTTTTGAGACAGTCACCAAAGCCATGGATGAGGGGAAGACAGTACACACCACCTGCCTTGACCTGGCCTAAGCCTTCAACACTATTCCCCACTCAGGTATAATAGATAAACTCTCAAATCTAGGCAACACTCCATATGTTACCAGATGGGTAGCTAACTGATTCTCTGATGGAACCCACCTAGTGAAAATAGGGGAAGCCACCTCAAGCAGTAGACCCATATCGAGTGGCATACCCCAGGATTTGGTCTTGGGGCCTCTGTTATAGGTTCATAGGTTGGTACTAGGTTATCGGCCATAGGGCCTATACAAGCCTAGCCATAACAATTCCCTGGCTATTTCTTCCCACAGTATTTACTTCCCTGGACCCCTGTCTAGCAGGGCAATTGACATGATCCTTGGGGTGAATTTCCTATCTCCCATCCAATCATCAAGGTTCCTTTTAAAGAGGGCCAAAGAGGTGCTCTGCTTGACATGTATGGGCAGTCTGTTCCAGAGTCTGGGGAGTTTCTGGGTCAGGAACCTATCCATCCAGCATGTTTTGTTCATTGTGATGACAAGGTTTAGATCCCCGGAGCGTGTGTCTCTGAGGGGATTGTGACTTCTGTAAGTGTAGCATGTCCAACAGCTCTGGGTTTGACATGGCCTTGTATGTTTAGCAGAGATCACCTCTGAGTAGACGATATGTGACAGAGTATAGGTGGAGGTTCTTTAGACGGTCAGCATAGGGCATCTGCTTTAGGCCTGTGATTCTTTTAGTGAGGTATTTCTGCGGTCTTTCCAGTTGTTGCAGATGTCTTGACAGGTACATACCAAATGGGGCATTGTATTCTATAATGGCTTTAATGAGGAATGAGTACAGTGGGACCATGACTCCTTTTTTCTGGATGAAAAGCACTTACTGATGAGGTGTGCCACATAGAAGGATTTCCTGACTGTTGTGGAGATGTGGTTATCGAAGGTGAGACCACTGTCCACCAGTGTCCCTAAGTCTCTTATCACACTTTCAGTGTTTAGTGTACTGCCACCTATGTGGTAATTCATGGGTACATGTTTTTTTTCCCAAAGGGGATAACTATACATTTCTTGGCATTGAGCTTGAGCCCATGGCTCTGGCACCAAGCATCTGTTTCTGTAAGGCCCTTTTGTAGAATATCCACATCATTTGGGTATTCAATAATGGCTCCCAGTTTGCAGTCATCTGCAAACTTTGTTAGCCAGAATCCCTTAGTGTTGACCTGTACTTCAGAGAGGTTGATGCCAAACAAGAGCGGTCCCAGGACTGAACCCTGAGGTACTCCACTTGTCACTTGTCTGGAGCTGGATTTGGAGTTGGCTACTTTTAGTATGGGTTCTGTCAGTAAGCCAGTTGGCAACCCATTGAGTGACGTAGGGATTAATGCCCAGCTTAGTAAGTTTATCTATGATTCCAGAGTGGGGGATGGTGTCAAAGGTTTTGGTGAGGTCCAGATAGGCTGTGTGGACCACCTTACCCTTGTCCACGGCTCTGAAGACTGACTTATTTAAGATATACTTTTCTTAGGTGCAGGACAAAACTAGTTGGCTATGGCTGACCAAGTTTGCAGATGACTGCAAGTTGGGAGCTGTTATCAGTTCCCCTAGTGACATGGACATCCTCCAAGAGGGTCTCACCCAAACAAATGACTGGTGTCAGAAACATGGCCTCAAGCTAAATACAAAAAAATGCATCATCATCCCCTTTATCAAATTAATAACAACGTCCTAAGCATGCAGTCAGTCATGAGGGATTTGGGCACCCAGTTTGATAGCAACCTGATTTTGACCACCATGTTACTTCCATTGTATGGAAGGCTTTCTACATGTCCCACCACATAAGTAAGGGTATCTCATCCAGGGACAATGAGGTTATAACATCCCTGTATTCTTCCCTTTTAAGGACCATTATTGAGTACAATGCCCCCTTTCAACATGTACCTCTCAAAGCACATGCAGCAGCAGGAGAGACCACAGAGGTTGCTCACCAGAAGAATCCAGGGACTCAAAAATCTACCATACACAGATAGGCTAAAAGCCCTATCCCTCTATTCTGTTTCATACAAACTCCTCAGAGGTGACCTCTGTCTGGTATACAAGGCAATCTTGGACCCTGCCTTGTTGGCACTGCTGCATATCCTCAACTCAAGCTCAACGCAAGTAACCCACACATGTGGTCTCAACCTGGTCTGTGACATCAATAGGACTTGTTGGTGGAAAAGATTTGTGTCCCAGAGACTTCCTCCATCTATGGAATAGACTCCCTCTCCACATGAAGCAGAGTACTTCTTTATCTCTTTTTAAGTGCAACCTGGATAACTGGATGGGAAATAGAAATTACATCCCTGTGATTAAATCCGTGTCCCTGCTGGACATGGGCATTGGGTGCTGATTTGTCTATGCTTGGGCTAAAGTCTTAGCTAGGCTTATAAGGGCCTCAGAATCAATAGCCTAGTAGCTTCCTATGCTCCTATGATCCTATAATAAAAGATGAGATTGACAACACACATGAAATGTTATGGTAAGTACATAACATCTTTTTCTGTAAAATGGCTGTCAATGGGGCTTGACATATTTAATGAGATCTTATTTTTCTTCAAGCCTTTTTCTTTCCCATAATCCATTTCAGGTTTGCTTTATATGAGTCATGCTAGACATAAGGAAATAGTGGTGTATTCCCATTCCATTGACATACTGTATAATGGGATTAGTATTGGTCACTGTCATCTTATATACTGTCTGTAACAGGACTGCTACTTTTATTTCCTAAATGGCCCTCATTTGTGTGCATGTCTCAGGGCTTGTTTTATAGTATACTAAGGAATTATACAGCTGCAACCAAAACAATTGCTAAACTGCAGGCCTTTGTTCAAAGCACCTTTTTGTAGTCCAAGATGAATTGACAGCTCCTCCCCCTACACTTTGGTCAAAGTGCTGATACTTTACAAGAATTACAAGAAAAAATACTTTCTGACTTTTGTCTAGATGTCTCAGGTATCTTTTATACTACATTCAAATCATCTTAAAATGCAAAGTAGTATAAACAACAAACATTTAAAGTTTAAAGCTTAGCGTTTCAGTACTGTGTTGCTATTTATGCAAATTTGTCAAAAGAGGTGACAGCTGCGTTTGAACCATCAACTGATTTAATTGCTCTGTTTTGCTATGAAAGGCATGGTTACATTAGAAGCAGCTGTGAATCAGTGTAAGTTCTCTTTCTCTCTGCAATAAAGACAATGGAAAACAGTTTCACACCTCTCTGTCTTGTTTACAGCAGCAAGAGCTTATGACTGCAAATTTCTGTGTCTGTGGTATGTCATGCAGGTGTGGAGAAATTCCTCTACAACTTATGTGTGAAGTTAAGCTTAAAAAAAGTGGGTGGTCTTTCCCTTCCTTTGATACCAAAGTGAGGAAATGAAAGTTTTACAAAGTACATGCAGGTTTCGGGTACCTACATAGTTACTGGAATCATATTGTAGGGAGAAAAGCAACATAAAAGTTGAATTAAACTGTAGGAGAAGGTGGAGCTTTCCTTTAAATCCACACCAACAAATAAACACGACTCACTGGAGAGATAGGTTCCTAGTACCACTACAGGCTAAACAAAGTACTACTTTGAATACTGTTAAGTCTAGTCTATGCACAAATTTGTATCAGTGTTATCACACACATCCCTTTTTAGTTTCAGAAGTGAGGGCTACAAAGTGTTTCAAAAGGATGGCAAGAACATTTAAGCATGTCTACTTAATGATGCATATGGCCAGGCATCTTATATTTCCCACAGTCACTTGCCTAGTATTTTTGTTTTGTGCCTATAAACATGATAAAAATACATACACTGCTGTTAATCAGTCTGTAAACAATGTGTCCAAAAGAGTATTTACTAAAGGGTTTGAAATGGAAGAAATGAATGTACAGTCAAAAGGACTGTATGTATCATAGCGGAATCATTAAAATGAATTAAGCACTAGCGTGACTTGTGTTGAGAATGTACACAATGTGAACGGCATGTAAAGTAAACATATAGAAAAAAGGCCATTGTCAGAAATGCAGTTGGAAATCCTGTACAGGGAGTAATGTGGTATCTATTAAAATGTTGAAACCACAGGGCATGAAACAGAAGCCACTGTTATGTAAATTACTCATGTGTGTTAACCATCTTGTAGAACCAATGGGTCAGAATTTACTTAAATGTGAATTTAGGAATAAGAAATAAGAGACTCCATTTCAGATGGCTGATATAGAAAATGCACTATTTGTTGTGGGTTGTCCGATTTCTGAAAGACTCAATGGTGAAAAGGATACTGAGTGTGACTGCAGAACTGAAGTGTGAATCAAAAAATGTTCAGTATGATGATTTACAGTATGAGTATTTATTTGCAGTCTTGAGATGCTTACTAATGATTCAGTTTGTACAACCTTTTTCTTCTTTCAAGACATTCAAATCAATATCAGCAACAGCTTATCTGACATACTAGAGAACATTAGGATAAGGCCTTATGAAGAGACTGCTTGTTTGGGTATGAACAGATGCAGAGGTTGCTCTATGGGTGTGAGTATGATTAAGGGAAAATAAATGTTATAAATTATAAACTCCAGGATCCAATAAAATCTATGTAGGAAGAGTCTACATGGAATGTACCCATGTACACAGCCACAGTTCTCCCTCAGCAGCATGTCATATGGAGAACTGCTGAGGGAGATCACAGTAACATGGACGTTGAATCCATATAAGCAACAGTGTAGAGGCTGTCCCGTACTTGTGGACTGTCCACAAAAATTCTGGACAGCATAATACATTTTGGCCTATTAGCCT
Source organism: Protopterus annectens (assembly GCF_019279795.1). Lineage (NCBI taxonomy): Eukaryota > Metazoa > Chordata > Ceratodontiformes > Protopteridae > Protopterus > Protopterus annectens. The sequence continues at coordinate 986,568,214 of NC_056747.1, forward strand.
GTACTGAAAGGTGAACAACAGATTTTACTACATGAAATTGCAATTTAATTTATTTTTACATTTATGTGCTTGTTTGCACAATGTGATGCATTGCACAGCTATGCTTAGCTTTGCTCACATATACAGTAGGCATCTGCTACACATTTGAAAATAGAAACTGGATGTATTCAATTGTAGTTAATTATTTTTTTTCATGTGCTTGTCTGATGCTGATTTGCTCATATCTATATCTATATATATATATATATATATATATAGATATATATATATATATATATATATATATATATATATATATATATATATATATATATATATATGCATACACACACACACACACACACACACACACACACACACACACACACACACACACACACACACACACACGCACACACACACACACACCAGACATTTGCCACACATCTAAAAATCGAAAACAGATGTATTCAATTGTTGCAGTTCTGTGGTGCTTAGCAATGTGCAAACCCATACAGTGAAGTTGTGCTATGCTTACAGGCACTTTTGTAGTATATGTGAAGATATATGAGTTCCCTTTACTATCCCAGTGGCTAGATAGAGTAAGTCATGATCTCCAGTGTAGTAGGTAATGGGTTCAAGTCCTGAGCAGTCATAATTTTTACATTTATTGCTGTGAAAATGTGTCATGTGACTGAAACATTGGTTTAATTTAAAATTAAAAATTTGTTAAATATGGAACAGTGGTGCAATGCTAAGCAGCACTTAAACAGTGTCAACAGTTTATTTCTGTTTGCACACTGCTAAGCTTTGCTAACACATGGTTTGTGCGAGTTTGTGGGATGCTAAGACGTACAGTGAGTTTTTGAAAGTTACAGTGTGATGTTCAAGGGCTGGAATACAGCCTATTTAAAGGCCAATAGGTGGGAATTTCATATCATTCTTTGGACTGTTCACTTAGCTGTGGATATGCCTGGTGCTGTTGGTAAAGGATTGCACTTTCATGTGCAGAAGTGTGTATTGTAGGAGTCCAGAGTTTTTGTTGGACTCCTGGTTAAGAATTATGGACCCCAGCTGCTGCAGGGTGACTTCCAGGGCTCAGAGTGTAAGTCTGAGGCCTGGGATCTGGTGAGCAGTGTCATCATAAATATGATAACCTGAGGCATAGGAAGAGGGGAACCTTGGACACCTGGGTCTAAGATGCTAGGGCTGGGCATATAAAATGAATCTGCAAAACTGATATGCATAATGGTTTGCTTCTCTTACCACAGCTGCAGAAAAGAGGGCTTCCAATGTCCAGTCCCATGCAGGGCACCTGGCCAGGATGAGGCAATCATGTGGTAAGTAGGAAATTATCAAAGTAATAACTTAATGCATAATGTAATTATACAATAAATTAATTACAGACTTTGCAGTCTCAATAGTCAGGGATGACATACCTGTGATATCTTATATCTTTATTAATGTGTCACTCACTGCCTACCTGAAATGGTAAAGTAAGTTAAAGCAAGTACGCATGCAGTACTGTGTAGTATAGCTTCCAAACATCAGTTAATTTTGGGGTCTACTCAGATTAAGAGTCACTATTCCAGTCTGCTCATTGTCTGAAGTATGCTGTGCTGTAGGTTGCTCTCAATAAATGAACAGGGTATATGGGTTATTTAACAGACATCCTACACAGCTATCCATGGTCTACATGCCAGAGTTGAAGCAACATTAATCAAAACATTTTAAAGGGTGATGGTGCTTTGATAAGTAATGTTTTCAAATAAAGTGTTCACTATTCCTGTATTCATGGCATGTGTGTTCTAATCTGACACCAGTCAATTGTTAAATGTAAATTAATAAAGAATACAGCAATAAATGTCTGAAATTAATGTAGTGCAATACCCAGAGTGAGGTTAATGCCTGTGTTCTGCTCATTTTGTCTGAAATAATGTTGTATATTCCACTCAGTAAATGAACATGGTATATGGGTAAGTTAACTGAAGTCCTGGACAGTTATCTGTGTGAATAAATGCCAGATTTTAAGAAACATTATCAATAAAGTATAAAACAAGATTGTGCTTTGATAAGTAATATTTTCAAATAAGTGTTCATTATTTTTGTATTCACTGCATGTGTGTTCCAGTCTGACAACAGTCAGCTGTTACATATTAATGAATAATGCAGCAACAAATTTCAGAAAAAAATGTAGTGCAATACCTAGATTGTGTCAAGCTCCAGTTCTGAAAATTTTCCCTGAAATATGCTGTAGCTAGCACTCAGTAAATGAACAGGGTATAAGGTTAGGTTAACAGACATCCTACACAGCCATACATGTGTGTAACTGCCAGATGTCATGTGACATTAAGCATTACAGTGTAAAGGAGATGGTGCTTTGATAACTAATGTTTTTACATAAAGTGCTCATTATTCATGTGGTCACTGCATTTGGTTTGCAATCTGATACCACACATAGCTATGCATGTGTGTAAATGTACGATTTCACACAAAATGTTGCAATAAAAGTCTTAAAGGAGATGGTGTTTTGAGAATTCATTATATTCAAATAAAGTGCACATTATTCATGTAGTCACTGCTTGCAGGTTCTAATCCCATGGCAGCCAACTGGTAAATGGCCAGCTGTCTAGTGTAATTAGTGTACATGAACATACCTCTCAACTGTCATGATTTTTGCAGAATTGAATGACTACTGCCCCATATGTCTGGTCCTTGATTAACAGATGCATGACATTACTTGGAATACAATTTATTGGCAAATCTGTTATCAGAACACCTTGCTACTAATGTATGAGCACACTATGTAAAAATGTTGTGCTTTTGTACCACAATTTGGTAGGGCTTGACCCATAATGTCCCATGTTAACAGTCTGAGAGCTATGTACATGCAATATCATCCATACAATATTTGCAGTCATTGTACTCACAACTGAAATCTTACATATTTGGAAACATATAGTAGTAGTCTGCATAGTAATATTACCTGCAAAGTTACTAATGTTTTTTCTCTCTCACCCCACCCATTCTCTTCTTTAATTTTTTAATTATATTTATTATTATGATTTGATATTAATATATTATTTGTAACTACCTCTTAAGTTGGCCTTATGTATAATTTCATATTACTTTGCTGTTAAAATACTTTCATTAACATTATTTATTGTTGTGTTCCTCATTATATTCCTTTCTATTTCTTTAGATAATCATTATTATCTTCTATTATGTTAATACTAACATTTGTTGGGTTATGTTTATTTTTACCTTATGTTTATATTTAATTTACTAGAGCATGACAAGGTAGGCCAATTCCAGGTGATCCACCTACCTTGGCTCCCCTAGTTATGGCACCAAGGCCCAGCACATCTGGGCCACAGCCTGGTTGTGTCCCATCTGCTGCCCCTGCACTACCTGGCCATTGGGTAGTTCTACTGCAAAGGTTAGGGGTCATCCCTCCTCTGGAAGTGGAAGTAGAGGGAATGATTATGTCACTCATGAGGAACTGCCAGGCATGGTGCGTGGGCTACGGTGCCAAACTCCCGGTGCATGCCTATGCCAGATAGAGAGCATGCTGTCCATCCTGGTGGGGCAGCCTCAAAACCTGCATGCCAGCATCAACCACTGCCTCCACAGGAGCAGTGAAGGTACAGTGCTGAAAGTCCCATGGGTGAGGGCTTGTGTCACACTGCTATGGTGTTTGACATCAATGGGACTGGAATTCCACAACACCCTCCCCAATCAAGGTGTTCACCCCCTCTTGTGTCACATACCAACCCTGTCTGCTGTCTTGCCTGTCTTGTCTGTCTGCAAAACTTCCTCAACTTCCCAACTTACCACCCCTACACGTACCTATGTCCCTTCCCCAACATTCCACTCTCACCTTAAAAAAAAAAATGGGCACCTGTCACAAAAAAAAAAAAAAAAAGTTCCATACATAGCTCTCCATTTTACATACAAGTCCACTAGACACACTTAATTTGGCCCAATTGGCTTGACAATGCACTTATGTTCTCTTCGCCCCTCTTTATGGGGGTGACAGTCCAAATTCAGTTAAGAAAATCTGTTAAAGTGCACAGTTGTTGCTGTACAAGAAATGGATAGCTATGGTTCTTTCCTGCTCCCTTCCTGCACGTGCCTACCTGCCTTTCACTATGCTTTCCCCCTGCTTGCACCCCATTTCACCACTGTCCTATCTCCTCATTTTTTATTTCTTTAAAGATTTTTTGTGGGATGCTGTGCGATGAAGCTCAGTTAAATGGTGCTATATTGATATATGTTTGTGAAAACATATTAATCACATTCAAAAAAGTACACTTGCTACCTATTTCTAACCCAGGACCATTGCACCTGCAGACCAGTGCATCAACTCACCAAGCCACATAGCTGTTAATTAACACAAGTGTTTTAAGCAAAGATGTTCCCATCATTGAGTGCGTTTAAGCAATACTGCGCCTCATCATGCAAATTTGATAAAAGAGTAATAGAAAAATGGGAATGTAACCTGAACTCTGGTATAGGAATACATCACTATAAATCCAGACACATAATAATGGATGTAAGTGAGGTCTCTAACAGCAGTTAACTGCACAATTTTATTTGCAACATTTAAAAATACACCTGCTAAAACATTAGTGGAACATTAGGTGTTTAACTGGACTCTGGTGGATAAATACATCCCTATAAAGCCATACACAGAATAATGGATGTAAATGATGTCTATAATAACATATGTGTGCAATTATATATTGAAAGATAGACCTACTATAACAGTTACTGAGTAGCTCAGTCTGTTAAATGCTATGATATTTTTTATTTTTGGTACAGATGGTCCTGGGTTTAAAATACATGTATGAGTACATCACCATTGTGAATTCTGATATGAATGACTGTCTCATCACCTATTTATCCACCCAAAGCATTTTAGATGGACTGCCTGCTTTTCAGTGATGGAAGTCAAAGGCCTACAGATAGCAACACAGTTAACATATTCCTATTACAACACTATAAAGTGAATAGAATGTCAGGTCATGCCTTACTATGCCTTCACAGAGAATTTTAAGTTATGTAATACAAAGGAGGCCCAGTAATATCAGACTGCAGCACACAATCATTTGCTACTGATATTACAGATAAGCACATCTGCACAAGTAGCATAGACATATGGAGGTCATCTAGCAACAAGGATTGCTAGCAGACAGGTTCCAGAAGACTACCATTACATAACACATGGCTTGGCAGTTGTCCAAATGGTTGAGATAATGGTATATGTACCCCCTACCTTGTTCAAGGACACAACAGACGTTGCCTTTTACTCTGTCAATGATACCTATCGCTAACATGCTTACCCTAAACACATACCTCAATTTCCTGTGGGATAGGTTCCCTCAATCAGGCTCTAGCTGTACAACAAGGCTGCCACTGGTCACACCTTTACTCATAAGTGTTGTTGCCCTGCACATTCTGCAGCCTCTCTGACTATGCTTATTGCCTGCACACCAGCATCAGCTGCAGCCTGTAGGCAGGTTATGTAATAAGTAGTGTATGTAATAAGTATCTACTACAAACATCCTGACTGTGCTGACATAGTATCTCTACTCCAGTATTTCCACCCCATGATATGAGAAAGGGAATGGCTTTTACATTGAGTACTAATATCTCCTTCAATGGTTGCATGGGATTGCCTAATTACACTGCAAATCACCTGTGCATTCTTCAATTAGCATTCCCGAAGCACAGATTGGTTCAGAGGCAATCATCTGCTAATGGGAACGAAGGCAAGCTTCTAGCTATGGAAACCACTGTGTATGCAAGTTACTTTCTATGGTGAGCTCATTGTTGCAACATGTATATATTTGTATATTTCAAAAGAGGAATATTTCACTCCATCAGGTATGTAACCATTTTCTTTTCAACATAATGCATATGTCTTAATATAATTAGGGGGAATGGGGATTACATCAGTAAGCCTTTCTTAGAACTGTACAGGTGACATGCTATTGATCTGCAGCTGTGTAACATCTACAGGGCAAGGTTTAATGCTGTATGTTAACTAGGGACACAGGTCTCCTACTTCCTTTGTTGGCAGTTGTAATACTACACAGTTATTTTTTGGCATTATACTATATACATATATTATGGGGGGCCTTCCTGCTATGGGCTACACTACAAGTAGACTTCTATGTTGGATGTCTGATCATATGTGAGTATCTGTCATGGTGCAAGCGGAGGTAGGTCACCCACACCCTTTGTATGATTGTCACACTGTTGCATATGAGATGTGTAATCAAGTGGGGAATACTGATAGCCTTCCTTAATTGCTGTATCTGTACATACTGTACAATCACATATGTGATCCTGACATGTGTTCTCATTATTTTGTATTTCATGTGATAACATGCACATTAGACATTGCCCACCTTTCACTGAGCCAGAAAACAACCTTATAAATGAAGCATTAAGACAACACTACCAAGTCCTGCTGTCCAGAGGGAGGGCAAATAAGCTAAACAGACAAGCCTTGTGGCATGAACTGGTCCATAACATAAATGCTGTGGGCCATTAGAATCACACATATGAGCAGATATGACACTGTGCCACAGACATGATCCATTCGGCATGCAGACGGGCAGCAGACATGGCCAGGGATCGTCAGGTTACTGGTGGTGGGCCTGCAGCAGAACAACCTCTGTCAGCCACTGAAGAATTCCTGGCAATCCTGGCAACACAGGACAGGTCCCAGGCTTCCATCACACCATAGGTCATGGATGTGAGTGCCACCATTTCCACCCACGAGGAGTGTCCAGATATGTTTAATTGAATCAGCACCAGAATATTGTAGCATTTAGCATTTAGCATGTCAGGCTGTACATAGTATTACGTGGGTGTCATGCATTTTATGGGGTGGGGAGGGCTAGATTACCTGCAGTTTTAAGCACAGGCAGAGATTGTGACTCGCATACTTGTTAACATAGTGGCTACTGCAAATGGGGGATATTTGGACATAGTACCTGTGTTATAATGTAACATGTGCTGCTGTTTACATTACCTCTCCCTTAAATGTTTTTCAGGATGATCAGGAATAGGAAGAGACCATGCCTCTGCCACTGGTAAGCACAAAACATTTTTGTCACAGATGTAGATTTACTTCAAGGTATTAGCTAAAGTGTAATCCCAGTCCTGCTGGGTGGATTGATGTACTGTCTGAGTGACTGAAAAATGTAGAGATATATTCTGACTGTACACACTTTATGGTCATACCTAGGCCTTGAAGGTGTGACCACAGTGACTGATTTTACAGTATTGACAGGACATTTCAGATGGCCATACCTGTAAACTGTGCAGAGTTCTGCAGAATGTCAGCAGTGTACATAATTTATGTATTGCTTATGAGAGCCCAGTTAAAGAGCTGTTAGTTTGAAAACTTACCAGTTTGGGTTAGAAGTTAATGACCTCATGTCCTACTATCTCAGACTGTGGGTTGTACAAGTCTGTAATAGTGACAGCAGTGTATACAGCTTAACATATATTGAAACATAGGAATGCAGATCATAGTAGTGCAGGTATTAATGTTATGCTTTCCCCTTTATATCACAGGTGACCTGAGAGGTTGGTCTTTGTCCCCTTCACCTGAAGACAGTGTCTCTTCAGACTCTGATGATGATGGTGGCCAAAGTGAGGCACAGCTGGGGGTTGAAGGGGCTGAATCTATCACAGAAGGTTTACATCCCTCATCTGCCCTTATTATCACCGTACACAGTCAGTATGTCTAAGCATACCCAGTCCCGTGAGGCCACAGATATTAGACAGTCAAAGGGTGTGGACATTGAACAGGGAAGTGTGGCTACTGTGGCTGCAGTGAGTGTCGACACTAGCCATAGCCAAATAGTTGGCAAGGCTGCACACAGATGGATTGATAGGGGTGCTCATAGGAGGCCTGCTGTCCCTCCATCACCTGTGGTAGGTGTCTCATCACATGTCACTTGGCATATGTTTAGGGCGGTCATGGAGGCACTGGCACTTTCTAAAAGGAACTCCAGATGAATGCTCAGGATTATGGATGCAGCACAGTCTGACACCTATGACTGCCTCCACTACATTGCTGATATCCTGGATCAGTTGACTGATGCAGTGGAAAGACATTGGTCTGACACAGATCACACACTATCTGCCTTGGAATGCACATTGTCTGTAATGGAACATCTGGTTGGAGTTGAGCGTCAGACTCATAGATGTAGATCAGCAACTACATCTGCTGAGAGTCCATGTGGCCGTGCACAATCACAATCCTGTAGTGGCAGTACATCCAGCACTCCAGAGGGGAGTCTGTCCACACCAAGACATGGCAGGCCATGGGCTCATGGTCCTAGGTGGTCTTGTGGAGGACACGATCACAGAAGTTAGCAGTTACCTTCAGGTAGTAGCCCAGCATCTGAACTTGGGCATGGAGGTGCCAGTGCAACTTCTGGAAGAGCCATTTCTCATGTTCGGGGGCAGAGATGATGAACTGTCAGCTCAACCATGCATAGCTCAAAGCTGTCCAGCATACATAAACCTATAAAAAAATGCCACATCTCTGTCATCATTCTCATCGATGCAGGGAAATGAAGCTGCATGTCTGATGCGCAGGGTGACTATCTAAATTAATATGTGTCTGTTTCATCCATTGTTGCATTTGACATGCTACTTGTACTGGTCAGTCACGCAGTTTGAACGCTGCCATTTGTAATGTGTAAACCACATTATGTTGTGTACTTTACTTTGAATGCTATTGTAATGGCTGTGTAGTTACTCAATGAAAGGTGTCACATGACACTGTTTATGTTTCACTTTCAGGATTGTGTAGGACACACCTGTGGGATCACATCTACAATAAACCCATTAATGTCAGAGTACAGGATGGAATGACAGCACAGAAGGAAAAATGTCATCAGAAAGGTAAAACAGTATAGTTGTATGGCTTCATGGGTTCATATGTGTATAACAGGCTAATAAAAAGGGGGTCTTTCATCCTAGCCATGCATCCCTAAACTCTGACAAGGTCTGATACCCTTGATAAGTGTAAGCAAGGTTTTGGGAACTGACACATGGACAAGCTGGGAGATGCGAAGTGAACCCTCCACAGTTTCCCTGTGTCCATTAGAGGCATTTCTCCTAAAACAGTTATAATTGTCATGTTCCCCATCCTATCATGCAACTTGCACATGATTTGTGTTAGGGCAGAACTTGTATGGGGAGCCTAATACATATTGGGTGTAGTGTCTGGGCTACATATCATCTGTCCAGCATGTCCTGTTTATACCACAGTCAAGGTAATGGTGTGTAGGACAAGTAATTCTCATACTAGTCCTTTCTTGGATATGCAGGAGGTATACAGTGGGGTCTGACACTTCCCTGCATGGCAGGCATACACCTCTCCTCAAAAGCATGTCAGAGACAGAATGCACAGTTATAGGACATGCTATGTACACTGTGTATTGGTTTACTGTGGAACCTCAGTGGATGTGATATTTGTCAGATCTGCCTGGTTAGTTACATACCAAAAGGTGGCATTGCATTCAATGGTAGGTGTGATGAATGCTGAATACAGTGGAACAATGACTGTCTTGAATTTACATGCCATACCTTTGTTTATAGGTTGCATAACATAAAATGCATCCCCAAATATTATCAACCCATGACAGTTAGAGGCTAGATCACTATCTATGTGTCTGTAAGTCCCTGATTATTGGGTCAGTTGTTGGAGGTGTGCGGTCAATACATTAGTTACCAGGGGTGGATGACTTCCCAAGGAATAATATTGTGCATTCCATGGCATTTACTGTTAGTCCATGGCTCTGACAACAACTGAATGTCTCTGTCAGCCCATCCTGGATAACTGTTGAGTCAGTGTGGGATTCAACGACAGCTCCTAATTTGCAGTCTTCTGCAACTGTAGTCAGTCAGAGGCCAATATCAATGGCCATGACTGCAGAGAAGTAAATGCCTAGAAGGAGAACCTCCTACCCCACCCAAACCCACATCACGCATACCTATATGTGTGGAGGTCTTTACCAGGCATATAAGTAAACAACAGACACCTCAGAAACCCAAATGCAAGCTTGCTATACGTAATCATACCTCTACAGAACACAGTACACATAATAGCTCATGTACCACTGGTCTCACTGGTCAGACACCTAAGGTAAAACACAAAATCAAACATATTACTCATAGGTGATTACATCATGAGATACATTGATGTACCTCTCATCAGGCTAGATAAGGGAAAGGTCACGGTCAGCTTTCTGTGAGGTGCCATGATACACTATATCACACAGCCACTCAAGTCTGTCAACATCAGATGCTGTTATGACTATGTCAAAGTTCCTGTTGGTGCATATGACTTGAGACATACCCCTTTGGACTGTATGAAGAGACATGACTGGGCTGACAGACTATGTGCCTTATAGGTTCGTAGGTTCATAGGTAGGTACTAGGCTATCTGCCCGAAGGCATTTATAAGCCTAGCCAGAATGTGTTGGCTTTCACTGCCCCCTTAGATTAGTTCCCTGTGCCTCTGTCTAGCACAGCCATTGAAGTTATCCCTGGGGTAAACTTTCTCTTTCCCATCCACTCGTCAAAGTTTCTCTTGAAGAGGGTTAGTGAGGAGCTCTGCCTAATGTAGACTGGAATCTTGTTCCAGAGCATGGGAAGTCTCTGGGACAGGAATCTATCCCTCCAGCACTTCCTATTTATTGTTGTGGTGAGGTTTAGATCCCTGGAGCGTGTGGCATGAGTGGATATGGTTTTCTTTAGGTGGAGCATGTCTATCAATTCTGGATTGGACATGGCCTTGTATGTCAGACAGAGATCACCTCTGAGTAGGCGGTATGCAAACGAGTACAGCTGGAGTTTCTTCAGTCAAGCTGCATAGGGAATCTGCTTGAGGCCAGTGATCCTCTTGGTGAGGAACTTCTGTGGTCTTTCCAGTTGTTGCAGGTGTCTTGCAAGGTACATCCCTAATGGGGCATTGTACTCTATGATGGGTCTGATGAGTGATGCGCAGAGGGGCCCAATTACCTCTTTTGATCTGGATGCAAACCCTTTTGTGATTAGGTGAACCACATAGAAGGAATTTCTAACCACTTTGGCAATATGATTATCAAAGGACAGGTTACTATCTACTTGGGTCCCCAGATCCCTTATTACGTCTTCCATATTTAGGGGGCTACCACTTATGTGGTAGTTTGTGGGTAATTTGTTTTTTTCCAAAGGGGATGACTATGCACTTTTTGGTATTTAACTTAAGGCCATGGTTTTGACACTGGGTATCTGTCTCAGTGAGACCCTTTTGGAGGATGTCTGTGTCAGCCGGAGAGTCAATTATAGCCACTAGTTTGCAGTCGTCTGTGGACTTGGTCAGCCATAGTCCTCCTGTGCTTGCCTGTACCTCTGAGAAGTATATGCTGAACAGGAGGGGTCCTAGGACTGAGCCCTGGGGAACACCACTTGTAACCGGTTTAGAGTCAGACCTAGCTCCCACAACTCTTACCATGTGGGTTCTGTCTGTGAGCCAGTTGGCAACCCAACTCGTGATGTAGGGGTTTATGTTCAGGCTGGTGAGCTTGTCTATAATACCTGAGTGGGGAATGGTGTCAAAGGCCTTTGCGAGGTCTAGGTAGGCTGTGTAGACCACCTTTCCCTAGTCTATAGCCTTGGTAACTGTCTCAAAGAAGTCCATCAGGTTTAAGAGGCATGATCTGCCCTTAACAGAGCCAAACTGGGTAGAGTCCAGTGTTTGGAGGTTTCCAATGTCTCTGTTAATGAGATCCATGATGATGCGCTCCATAGCTTTGCAGACCAAGCTAGTCAGGCTTATAGGGTGATAGTTCCTGGGGTCCATTGTGGCTCCACCTTTGTGGAGTGATATAACCATTGCTATGCGCCACTCTGTGGGCACGTAGCCTGTGGAGAGTCTGAGTTTAAACAGTGTGTTTAGGTGAGGGGTTAGTTAATCTTTGAGCTCATGTAGGATGCAGCCTGGGACACTGTCCGGTTCCATTGATGCTGTGTTTTGGCTTTGGAGAGGGCTGTTTTAACCTGAATGTCTGTGATTTCAAGGGCACTACATTCTTCTGGTATAGTCATGGGCCCTTTTGGGGGTGAGAGGGGGGTGAAGTTTAAACTGAACCTGTCTGCCAGGATGTTGGCTATATCATTCAGTTCAGTGTATTTTGTGCCATTCTGCACTAACTCTGAGCAGATCCGAGAATTGCCACTTAAATTCTTAACATAGCTAAAGAATGCCTTGTGGTTATCTTTGGAGTCAATGGCAATTTTTCTTTCGAAGCTAGCCTTGGATGATTTTATGAGGGAATGTAGTTTCTTGCTGATACTGATCAGGGATGTCTTCCCTTCTTGGGATTTTACTCTTTTCTGTACTAGTTTCCTCCTTCTATTGTATAGCTTGTTTATGGCAGGGGTTCACCAGATTGGTTTCCTTTTCTTGGAGGAGTGAGTCTTGGTTTTGTTTGGGATAGTACAATCCATGCATTCTTGTAGGTGCCTGTAGAGTGCATTAGTAAAGGATTTTGCAGCTTGGACAGTGTTATCCTTTAGCATGGGGGCTTTGAATCTTCCCACCTTGGTCTTAAGTAACGTGAAGTTTGCTTTTGAAAAGTTTTTCACAGTGGTTTCTTTGACCGAGAGTGGTGGCAGAATGTGGATATCCAGAGTGATTAGATTATGGTCAGATCTAACCAGCGAGGGGTTGATCTCCGATGTGGAACACTGGTCGCTCATGTTGGTGATGACCAGGTCCAATATGTTGTCACCTCTGGTGGGAGTGTTGATCAGTTGATCCAGGGCATTTGAGGTTTATAAATTCTAGGAAATGTTGGGCAAGGGAGTTCGTACTTGAGTAATTCTCCCAGTTAATGTTTGGGTAATTGAAATCACCCAACATCAGGGTGTTTGGTAGGGCCTTTATGTTTCCCAGTGTTTCCAGGAATGTGGAGTGGGTGTCCTGGGACATAGTGGGTGATCTCTAGCAAGGTATAATTTGAATAGCAGTTTTGCTTGTTGTTAGTTGCACGTGGATGATCTCTGAAGCATCGTGCTGTGCCACTAACCTGGAGGTGTGGGTATCCTTGATGAATATGGACACTCCCCGCCTTTTGTATTTTGGTTTGGGTTTTGTGGCCGAAATGTATGGTATGAGTTCTAGCCTGGTAGTGTTGGGGTGCTTTATGGAGCCTTAAATAAGGTTTCTGTTACTGCACATATATCAATTTTCTCCATACTGAGGAGTGCCTCGAGTGCATGAATTTTGAGGTTTAGACTTCTGGCATTGAGCAGCATTACCCTCAGTTTTTTGTTACTTGTGCTATTTACGGCGGTGGGTTTGTCTTTTGAGCCTTGCCTAAAAAAAGCACTATGGGGTTGGCAAGAGCTTTGGCCAGTATTAGAAAGCCTAAGGGTGACAGGTGCAAGCCATCTCTAGTGAAGCAGCATGGCTTGTTGAGCATGTCATCCCAGGCTGACAGACACTGGATCCCCTTTGAATGACACCAGAAGCTTAGCCAATTGTTGAAATTGATCATTTTTTCTCTATACCGTGGAATCATTCTTGGTGAGGGCAGGATACTACTCAGGGTCAGGGTCATACCGGCCTTCACTATGTGATCAGAGAGCTCCTCCATGTCTCTTTTCATGTAGTCCAGGGAGGTATGGCTCAGGTAATTCACACCAACATGGACAATGACAGAGTCATATTTGTACTTGTTCTGGAGTGACCTGAGTGCTTGTGATATGTGGCGGATTCTGGCACCCGACAGGCAACTAACAGTAACCTTCTCCTTGTTCAGCCTAGTGAGTGGGATGTCAGTGTGCCTAACTATAGAGTTACCTATTACTAGTGTGGTGGGTATGTTATTTTGCCTTAAGGGCTGTGATTGTGTGGCACACTGGTTTTGTGAAGTATGTGTTTCATGGTTTGTGTTGGGGGGTGGAGGTTGCTTGGATGTCTGCTTTGGAGGTCTCTGTTGCTTTTGCAGATTTTTATTTAGAGCCTCCGAGTTTGTTTTTGTGTATTTATGTGTGTTTTTTGCCAGTGCTGGTTTCATAGGTCTATGTGAGACTGGTGGCATGATGCAAGTAATTCCCTTCTCCTCTTGACTGCCTGGTCCAGTCATGGGGTGAGAGAGCTTAGCCTCCAGTTTGGCTGTGTAATTGCATCTCTTGCATGTATTAGTGCTTGGTGGAAGGAGGAGAGGGTTGTCTGTGTACATGAGGCAATTGTAACATTGCCTCAAAATGCCCAGATTCACCAGTTGGACTGGAGAGTATACCTGAAACTGCCCTTTGGACATGCCTGGATAGGTACAGTGAACTGTTTTACTGATTGGCTGGTAAGGTCGAATAGAGAGCTTTGTCCTTCTCTACAGTATGGGGGGGGTCTAGTGCTAAGGTTTATTAGTGCTTGCTATGAGTTTTGAGCAAGTGCCGGGATGAGAAGTGAATGATTTAAGTTCTTAAGTCTAAAGTTTGTCTAGTTCCAAGGGAAAAATTAAAGAGTAGACTTTGTGGATCTGGGAATAGTTATACCTAGCTAACTGGTGCTGCCCAGTGAGCAAAGCCTTGCAAATGTGGGTTTTATAGCAGGGAAATGGATAGAAATTAGCCCAAAATGGCCAATAAACTACTAATTTCTGGGCTGAAACCACTCCTCCAATGACAGATAGGCTGCTCCAAGCTCCCTCTCTCACAGTGAACAGAGAAACTTCCTTCTATCCAAATAAGTTATGGACAAACACAGAAACTTGTAACACAGCCCTGAATTCAGCACTAACCTAAAAACTGGACTAAACTAGCTTAGAAAGGCAGGAAAACAAGTATTTTTTTTTCAGAAAATAAAGCAGATACAATAAAAAAAAACACTTTAAATGCACATAAATGGCTATCACAGTTGAGTGTGTAGCCTATAACAGTTAAACAGGTAATTTAAACACAAACATTACTTTGTTAACGTGCAGGCAGTAGAATAAGTACAGTATGTAGCTGAAACAAGCTTTTTAAATCACAGAAACTCTAGAAAATCGGCGTTTTGGATGGAATTAGCTAAAGGCAGCATGAAAATGCAGAAAAATGATACTTAATGACTCCAAAGTCTCTCTTTTGTCTCTCTGCTGCTGTAGAACTCTGCAGGGCACCAGACAGGAGCTTGCTGAGCTGTATACTAGCACAAAAACCTTGGAAATGCAGGTTTTATAGCAGGGAAATTAAAGAGAAATTAGTCCAAAATGGCCAGTAAACTACTAATTTCTGGGCTGCAACCACTCCTCCAGGGACAGATAGGCTGCTCAAAGCTCCCTCTCTCACAGTGAACAGAGAAACTTCCTTCTATCTAAGTAAGGTATGGACAAACACAAAAACTTGTAACACAGCCCTAAATTCAGCACTAACCTGAAAACTGGACTAAACTAGCTTAGAAAGGTAGGAAAACAAGTATATATTTTTTGTTATTTTCAGAAAATAAAGCAGATACAATAAAAAAACACTTTAAATGCACATAAATAGCTACCACACTTGAGTGTGTAGCCTACAACAGTTAAACAGGTAATTTAAACACAAAAATGACTTTGTTAAAGTGCAGGCAGTAAAATAAATACAATATGTAGCTGAAACAAGCTTTTTAAATCACAGAAACTCTAGAAAATCAGCGTTTTAGGCGGAATTAGCTAAAGGCAGCAAGAAAATGCAGAAAAATGATACTTACTCTAAATTCTCTCTTTTGTCTCTCTGCTGCTGTAGAACTCTGCAGGGCACCAGGCAGGAGCTTGCTGAGCTGTATACTAGCACAAAAAACTTGCAAATGTGGGTTTTATAGCAGTTAAATGAAAGAGATAGAAATTAGCCCAAAATGGCCAATAAACTACTAATTTCTGGGCTGAAACCACTCCTCCAGGGACAGATAGGCTGCTCAAAGCTCCCTCTCTCACACTGAACAGAGAAACTTCCTTCTATCCAAGTAAGGTATGGGCAAACACAGAAACTTGTAATACAGCCCTGAATTCAGCACTAACCTGAAAACTGGACTAAACTAGCTTAGAAAGGCGAGAAAACAAGTATTGTTATTTTTGTTTTTTTTGTTTTGTTTTTTTTTTTAGAAAATAAAGCAGATACAATCAGAAAAACACTTTAAATGCACAGAAATGGCTATCACACTTGAGTGTGTATCCTACAACAGTTAAACAGGTACTTTAAACACAAAAATGACTTTGTTAAAGTGCAGACAGTAAAATAAATACAATATGTAGCTGAAACAAGCTTTTTAAATCACAGAAACTCTAGAAAATTGGCATTTTAGGTGGAATTAGCTAAAGGCAGCATGAAAATGCAGAAAAATGATAATCACTCCAAAGTCTCTCTTTTGTCTCTCTGCTGCTGTTGAACTCTGCAGGACACCAGGCAGAAGCTTGCTGAGCTGTATACCAGCACAAAAACCTTGCAAATATGGGTTTTATAGCAGGGAAATGAAAGAGATAGAAATTAGCCCAAAATGGCCAATAAACTACTAATTTTTGGGCTGAAACCACTCCCCCAGGGACAGATAGGCTGCACAAAGCTCCCTCTCTCACAGTGAACAGAGAAACTTCCTTCTATCCAAGTAAGGTATGGGCAAAGAAATTTGTAACACAGCCCTGAATTCAGCACTAACTTGAAAACCGGACTAAACTAGCTTAGAAAGGAGGGAAAACAAGTATTTTTGTTTTTTTTTCAGAAAATAAAGCAGATACAATCAATAAAACACTTTAAATGCTCAGAAATAGCTATCACACCTGAGTGTGTAGCCTACAACAGTTAAACAGGTAATTTAAACACAAAATCAACTTTGTTAAAGTGCAGCCAGTAAAATAAATACAATATGTAGCTGAAACAAGCTTTTTAAATCACAGAAACTCTAGAAAATTGGTGTTTTAGGTGGAATTAGCTAAAGGCAGCAAGAAAATGCAGAAAAATGATACTTAATCACTCTGAAGTCTCTCTTTTGTCTCTCTGCTGCTGTAGAACTCTGCAGGGCACCAGACAGGAGCTTGCTGAGCTGTATACTCAGGTATACCCTTGGCCTTGAGCTGCTTTACTGTCACCTAGGATGATGGCTGCATGGAAATGGAAAATGATTGATGTCAGTAATTGCCGTTGTGTGGTGTCAATGTAAGGGGATCTGTCAGTCTGACATTACCTGCTCAACAGACCTCAGTGCTTTGCCAGAGATGGTCTTCATCTGTCACCCCTGGGATTTTGGCTACTAGCCAAGTCTTTGTCACCTCATAGTGTGCCTTTTAGGTGGTGTCACAAGGAAAAACTACAAGGCTATGTCCTTGTCCTAATCCAGACTAACTCTAACCATCAGTCATGTGCACATGGAGGACTTCTGCCTACACGTTATTGTTTCTTAACTTATAAATCCTATGATCACTTTGGATCTACTGCCAGGTTAACCTACTAGGCATTCAGTACTCTATCATTCTTAAAAACACTGTCTAGAATTTTCCATCTGAATAAAAATGTAATACTTTGTTTGTGTATCTGTTTTTGTGTTTGTTTACATCTGTGTAAAAATCCTATTTGTGTTTTATTTTGTGTTTTAAACTGTAAAAATTTAACAGTTTGTTGAATGTCTTTTTGGAGCTTTTCTCCCTGGGCCTCCACTGAAAATGGGCATGTATCCAGCTGGACTATCCCGGTAAACAAATGTAAAATAAATAAATAAATAAAACTTTCCAGTGAGAAAATTCCATCCACAAACAACATCATGGCTGTGCTACTAAATGCTAGGAATGTCACCACTAAACTCCACTCAGTGGAAGCTGTCCTCACCTTGGAAGATGCAGACATTTGTGCAGTCACAGACACCTGGGTCAAGGCTGTGGAGAGCACCACAGCCATACCAGGCTACACTTCCTTCCACACATTCAGAGCTCAAACGTAAAGCATGAAAAGTAATGGAGGTGGTATATCCATATCCATTAAGGATAAATACATATCCAGATTGGTTAGAAAGTATGATTCCTTGGGGAAAATGCAGGTGCTGTTGACTGCTTGTAGGGACATTGCCAGCTACAGGAGCAACTCCATGAATCGGGACACCCACTGTGCTTAAATGGATCTACTTGAGTCTATCAAGATACATCAAAACAAGATGGTTTGGGTTGACTTTAACTACCCACCAACTGGATAGATTATTATTTCTCAAACTCACTTGCCCAGAGGTTAGTCAACTTCCTTAACTACAATGTCCTGGACCAGTGGGTTGACATTCACACAAGGGGAGACAATGTACTGGATCAGGTGCTTACCAATATGGGTGACTACTGTAGATCCTCCACTGTGAGGTCCTCCCTGCTGAGATCTGACCACAAACTGGTCTCATTCAAAGTATCACACCTGACACCCCCCCCTGCAGCATATAAAGTAATAAAGTTCAAAGTTGATTATAACCTACATTGAGATGGTATAAATAGCTTGATTGCACCACCCCCCTCAGCTGGAACAGGCATGTATGCTGAGCTCTACACCAATGCTTTATACAAGCACCTGTACAACTGCATTGACTCGCCTGTTCCCGACAGGGGCAAAACAAGCTCCTCATGGCACAACAAACCTGCCTGTGGACAACTGCCATTAGCAGCTTTATAATAAGAGGTAGACATTGGTATCTCACATTAGGAGGGAGAGACTCCACATAAAATGGTGGCATTCCCTCCTCAGCTTAAACAAGCAAATAAATGTTGTTGTGAAGTTCTGCAAAACAAAGTATGGGACAAAATTAGCCTCCTCCACAAAGTACAACCACACGGCATTGTGTAGTTACATGTTTAATGTAAAAGCAAAGACTCATATTGTTGTCAAACTCATACATAATGATACCACATATAATAAGCATATAGATATAGCTAACCTGTTGGCTGACAGGTTCTGTGACAGCTGCACTCCCCTGTCCCCACCACACGTACACCATGACATCCCTACAACCTGTCTCATACCTTGTATCTCTAAAGAACAGGTACTAAATGGCCTCTCTAAGTTGACAGACACAGCATCTATTGCACCTGCTAACACCACAGGTTGCATCCTACATGGTATCCAACATGGATTACCAACACCATTGGAAACTCTTTGCAATCATAGTGTAATCACCAGCTGAATCCCAGCTGACTGGAAATTGGCCACTGTTATCCTCTTGCACAGAGGTGGTGCATCCACTGACCACGGGAACTACAGACCTATTATCATGACTAGCCATATCTGTAAGGCCATGGAGCAACTCATCATGGACCATATCAACAAAAGTATAGGCAATCTAAAAACACTTGACCCTACACTGTTTGTATCTGTGATAGGGAGATCATGCCTGTTAAAGCTGGTGGACATCTATGAGGCAGTCACTAATGACCTGGATGAGGTGACATCTGGGCATACAGCAACCTGGACTTAGCTGAGTCATTTAATACTTTCCCCACTCAGGCATCATTGACAAACCCATCCAGTTAGCCATCAGCAATAATGCCATTAGACAGGTCACTAACTGGCTCACTGATAGCACTCATATAGTCAGAATAGAGGATTCCTCCTCCAATAGCAGAGCTGTAACCAGAAGTGTTCCACAGGGTTCAGTCCTGGATCCTCTAAGGTTTGGAATCCATTTATCCAATGTACAAACCCAAAGTGAATGTCTGTGGCTGACAAGGTCTGCTGATGCCGGCAAACTGGGAGCGGTCATAGACTTTCCAAATTATGTCAACATCCTACAAGAGGGTCATACATGACCAAATGATTGTTGACATAATCATGGAGTTAAACTCCATGCAAATATATGTAGTATCATTCCTTTTGGTATCAGCAATATCCCTGCTAAGTAGCACATCAATAGCAACATCTTAAGTACATACTCAGGGGTGAGATGCCTGGGCATAGAGACCTGGGCACACAGGTTTACAACTATCTTACCTTAGATCACCATGTCTCCACAGTGGTAAGAAGGGCATTATTTCTTGCTCATGTCATAACTGAGGGCACTGTCACCTGAATATGAAGTAGTTATAACCTATGTGTATTCTTACCCTCATCAGACCAATATGTGAGAGCAATGACCATTTTGTTATGTATGTTTCCAAGCACCAGTGGCAACTGCAGACACCACAAAAGTTCCTTACAAGGGAAACTCAAGTCTTCAGCATCGGTCCTATGGGGATCATCTGAAATCACTGTAGCTTTAGTCTGTGTCATACAGACTACTCACAGGGGATCTCTGCCTTGTATATGAGGCAATCTGTGACCCTGCTTTATTGGTAATGCTGCATATCCGTAAGTCATATGGTACATAGATTACTCACTGTAAGGATCTTAATCTGGCATGTGACATCAATAAAACATGCTGGAGGGAGGGAAATGTCTACCAGGGTTTAAAAAGCCTTTTCAACAGTCTCCCACTTAATGTCAAACAGTCCACCTCATTGGCCCTCTTCAGATACAATCTGTACTATTGGATGGGTGGCCATAAGTTCACCATGGGGGTTCTGCCTGTACCCCCCTTGAACAGGGGCAATAGGTGCTGATCATGTACATAATGGTAAGAACTTGGCTAGGATTATAAGGGCCCTAGGGCAATTAGCCTAGAAAAGTTCAATGATCCTATGATCTCATATGCTGATGTAAAATGCTCTAACTGACATCCAAACATACCAACATGGCTACAGTGAGAATGGTATTATTGCCAATTAATGTTTACAGGACACTACACAACATACACACACTCCATGTTAGCTATAATGAGATTAGAACCCCTACCTATCTAGTCCTACACTATACAGGTCACAGTACATGACGCATGCACCACAGCTCAAGCCTGATGTTAGTATCGCTTTAGGTACTCTTATGTTAGATGAAATCAACAGGCTTGTGGAGAACAGATATTTTGAAGCCTGTGTCCCCTGCTTTGCCCATAATAGTGCAAAACCCTGTTTCTTCCTAAGTCAGTGTGGTAATCATACTTGTTTTGTAGGGAAATGCATATACACAGCAAGTGGGCTAGGGTGAGGTTAGAACCCCTACTTCTCTAGTCTTACACACTGCAGATTATACTACTTAACACACATTATATGGCTTAAGTCTAACTTTAACATTTCTCCTGGTAGTCATATGATAGATGACATCAGCATGCCTTGTGTAAGACAAGAATTTGGAGGCCTACATCAACTGCAAGGGCCAGAAAGTGCATATCCATTGCTGTTTGGAAGTCAGTGGGGGATTCACACTTGTTTTGTAGGGGGATGCACATACACACACAAAATCACCAAGTGGGCTAAAGTGAGATTAGAACCCCTACCTATTTAGTTTTATACACTACAGATCACAGTACTTAATGCACATATAATGACTTACGTCTGCTTTATAAATTACTGCAGGTGAACTACTTGTAGAAGACATACACAAGGCATGTGTTTAACAGCGTGTGTGACCTGCAGAGTGACATTGCTTCTTACTGTCATCTGCATCTGGTAGCCTAGCAGTCAGACAACATTTTTTTATCCTATGTGGCAACTGTAGCCATTTTGGCCATATGTGTCTGTTTGCATTTGGATGGGCAAGGCTGTGACCAAAAACAAATTGTCCTGTCAAAGCATGAGTACACAACATTATACATTACACAACTTGTTCACTTGCTGTATGTGTGGTGTCATCCAGCAGGGACAGGGGACTGTAAGTAAGTGCATTATCTACTGTTGAGCCATTACTTTTGGTCCTTTGACAAACATCGTATATGTGTCATAGTACAGCTTTAATCACCACTATATGGGTATGTCAGGCAAAACATGCACACACACATATACACATATATATATATTATATATATATATATATATATATATATATATATATATATATATATATAAAACATGGATATATATATATATATATATATATATATATATATATATATATATATATATATATATAAAAAACATGGATATATATATATATATATATGTGTGTATTTGATACATATATGTGTTATCTAGATATATGCGGAGAGACAAAGATGTATGTATGTATGCACATATCTATATTTATCTCTCTATATTTATCTCTCTCTCTCTATATATATATATATATATATATATATATATATATATATATATATATATATATATATATATATATAGAGGGATAGTGAAAGACAGATATCTATATATATATATATATATATATATATATATATATATATATATATAGGGTCTATATTATATTCTCAAAAGCTGACAATGTCGAATCTGACATTGTCGGCACAAGAGTATTGAATGCTCAGAATCTCGAGCGTGTAAATGGAAATCTCCGTAAGGGGAGATTTCCATTTACTGCAATGTAGTGCAGTTTCAGAGCTGGTATATTTAAGTAGTGGGGGGGGATTGGGGGGGGGTGCAGGGGGACACAGCTCCCCTGCTTAAACCCGTTAGGGTACTTTTTTCTTTTTTGTTGTTGTGTTTTTAGACGCTTGAGATTCTGAGCATTTGATATTCTCGTGCCGACAATGTCAGATTCGACATTGTCGGCTTTCGAGAATATAATATAGACCCTATATATATATATATATATATATATATATATATATATATATATATACATACCCACATACACATAATATATTATTCAAGGCATTGTGTGAGGAGCAACAGATTTGCGCTCAGCTTAACTAAGTGTATGAGCATGCACAGTGGAAGTTATGGCTACTTATAAACTGACTCCAGCCCAACACCTATCTGTACTCCAGTCCTGGATTTTGTGTAGTACACAATATGACATCTGTCCTTGTTTCTGCACTGGTGCACTTCACTCACATTGGCTAAGATTTTCTAAAGTTGTCTTATGTAATTAATATGTGACAGCAGTTAAAATAGTATAGCATAAACAGTCTGCAGAGCACAAATTATTGTTACCTCACATCTACAAGAAGTGAATATTTCTAGATTAGAACCATGAACATCATCACATAAGCTGAATGCCTTAGTCCTTTAAGCCACAGAGGCTGTTTGACAGACAGTGGGGTCATTCATCACACAATCACCTGCATAAATATGTACATTGGTTATTCCTTCGTTACCTACGACATACAATGTATGATCAATTTCTATAGTACTGTTCTGAGACTGAGTGAAATGCTCATATACCATTGATGAGCTACTGTTACAGAAGTTACAAGGGAGCACTGCTGTGCTGGGGGTGGGGGAACAACACCACATGTTCTGCTGGGATACACGATAGAGTGACTATCATTTAACCCTGCTGTCTAATGTCTCCCTTCAATGCTATACCAATTATCTGTTGCAGTAAGACTGCATGAATATTCCATGCATGAGGCCTACTGACTATAAATGGAACATGTTAGTGGAATGGGTATCTGTAGGCCCATGTGGATGTCATTTCTGTCCAACTAGCCCACTACAGTTACTTGCATAATGTACCCAGTCCATACATACACTGACATATAATAATCCAGTAGACTACTGTATAGGTTATGGACTTACCCTGCAAATGCAGCAGTTGACACAAGTGTAGTTCAAAACTGACTTTGTCTGATGCATGCAGTACACAGCCAATACATGGATAGATGCAGGATGTGTTAGTTGCCTGGCATCAGTTTTAATATCGTATTTGAGTAGGAGTAAGGTGTCAGTCCCTAGTTTACTAGCTTGTCAGTGAATGTGCTATGTGTTGCCTCTTAGCCAAAGCCAGGGCATACTGAGTGTACCTATGTCTACCTACAGGGACATCAGCAGGGGGTTCCTCCTCTGAGTCCTCCTGTGACAGTGGCTATGGTGACCTAGGCACTGGTGGGCAGCTGTGTATCCCTTCCCTTTACTGATCCTGCTGCAGCTGTTTCTGCAGGATCAGATTGTGTAGCACAGCACATACTGTGAACATATGTACACATGTGGCTGAAGTATACTGCAGGGCTCCACCAGATATATTGAGGCACCAGAACTATGACTTCAGATGCCCAAATGCATGCTCTATGATGTTCCTAGTTTGTGCATGTGCCTTATTATGGCATTCTTTCATGGGTGTATGTGCATTTCTGATCAGTGTCATCAGCCACGGTTCCAGGGTGTAGCCAACAATCCCCAATATGTATCTCTTTGAGATGTCCACTCACAAATATCTGGTACAGCTGTGATGTGTGCCAGAAATGTGAGTTGTGATAACTGCCAGGGTTGCCAGCACACACATTCAGGATAATCCCATGGGCATTCCACATGACCTGGCAATTGATGAAGTGGTACCCCTTGTGGTTAACATAGATTGTACCCTGCTCACCAGGTGGTGCCTTGATGTGTACATGAGTGCAATGTATGGCACCCAGTACTCCAGGGTAGTGTGCTACATGGTAGAACTATTGCATATTGCTGGCCCTCACCTCAGGAGTAAGGGGAAACGATATGTGCTGACTGGCATGTAGAAGCATAGCATCCAGGAATTGGTGTAGTATCCTGGATGCAGATGCCTGTGACACCCATATCATGTCCCCACTTGGTCTTTGAAAAGTACCTGTAGCTAGTATCCTAAGGGCTACAGATACCTTTGTCTCCACTGGGATAGGTTCCGCTCTATTAGCTCTGGCTCTGAGTTGAGGGAGGCAGAGCTCAGTGAGTTCTTGTAATATGTCCCTATCCACCCTGTAGCACTCTACAATTTCCAGCTCATGTAGTTCCTGGAAGGTTACCCTGGACCTGAACACTCTATTCCTTTTTGGCCTAGGCCTATTTCATCCGCACCAGCAGCACTGACTTCATCATCTAGCACATACAGATGTAGCAGACCTGCAACAGCCCCTGGCATTATCCCAGTTAAAATTCCCAGGTCTCTACTCCAATGGCCCAGAGTATTGAGGAAAAATCAGAATGTAGGGTGTATGCATATTTTATACAGTTCTGCTTTAGGTCCACCATGTAAGATTGGCTAATCATGATGCAGTTCACCTCACCAGGATATAATTAACATAAATTTTAATTTTACATATTCCCTTCCTTTTCCAGACATCCACAATGTACCTTTTGCACATATTTGTATGTGATCTAACATTTTCTGGGGAGTAATGTCCATATTTGTGGACTCTTATATCACCTTCTGTCCGTGTAGACTCCTGTAGATGGAAAAACTCTGAGTACACTGCAGACACTAACATGGAGTCTACACGGATGCATTTCTGCTTGTTGGATCACTCCACCTGGGTCATTTGCATAAGATTAGTGACTTATGAGGTAATCTACATTCCACAAAACTTTCCCTGTTTGTGTGTGTTTGTGCACCAAGTGACGCTTACTGAATCTGAAATTGAATAAAAAAAATTGTGTAAGCTTTACTGAATTCCCCCCAAAATATGTTTGTTTTGAGAGGTTCTTATTATCAGAGATATCATCTTTTACATCTAGAACAATGAACACAACACAAATCGTTACAGAAAAGTCCCCAAATATGGTACATGTTTTAAATATTGGACTGAACAAAACAAAGATTTTTGTTTGAGAGGTTTTTGTTATAAAGAGATCTCATATTTTACTTCTAGAATTTGGAACACAACACAAATAGTTACAGAAAAGGCTCCAAGTAAGGTACATTTTAAATGCTGGCATTATAAATTTACAAGCTATGAAAATATTTTACATTTTAGGATGGACTGAGCAAAATTTTGAAAAACCATTAGGGTTATCAGAAGCAGTTGTATAACTTTGAAATGCATTAACTTCAACCTACTAAATGACTTATTACTATTTTTGTTCTTGCCAACACAGCCAATGTACTGTAACTTACTTGACTAATTACTATATATTGTATTCTTTGTCACTGCTAGTGCTTGGAGCTTTTCTCCCCGGGCCTCTACTGAAAATGGACATATATCCAGTTAGACTAGCCCGGTCAACAAATGTAAAATAAAATAAATACATTTTTGCCCTACCTCTAATTTATATAGGGACGATCGCACAAAAGTTCATCTGCAATTTTTAGAGTATTGCAGGGATATAAAAAAGGTCTGAGTGTTTAAAAAAGAGAACTATGGAACTGAAGCTGAATTATTTTTTATAGAATTTTTTCAAATGGGACAATTGGCCTCAGAAGTCATATACAAAATTATCCAGGAAAATTAGTATATTTTATTTTCACATTTAATACTTTTACTCCAAGACTTATAAAGGGAACTTGTATGGAAGTGTTTTGTAAATAATTAAAAATATGCAGGAGCTGCATAAAAGCTTTTAGAATTGTTGCTAAAGTATGTGCGAGATTTACTGTATTCTTTCTCTTATCTAGTGGTATACAAAGTACTTTCAAAAGCTTAAAGGATGTATTGAAATTTAATCATTTGTTATGAGCAAGTAGTTAACACATTTAAGTGCTACAGTCATTTATTTTATGATGTCTATGAAGGCCAGAGGCTCACAGTACTAGAAAAGTTAATAAACTAAAAATAAATATGGTGTAGATTCATGAAGCCCTACATGGAGCATCAGAATAGTGCAGTAGCTGCTGTATGCAATATGGCCACTGAGCGATCCAGGATCGAGCTCCAAGGACATGCATGAGCGCTCCTACACTATTCTAGCATGGACACCACTGATATATGCTAATTACCTTATTTGCTGGTGAAAACCATGCAAATTAGGTGAATTAGTGATTCAGGAAGCAGGCTGTTGTCCATGCCTGAACAGTGTACAAAGCAGAAAAGTATTCAGCTAGTAGCTGAATACATTTCTACAAATTAATAAACGGAGGCATGACAGCTCGAAAGAAAGCATGTATTATAGTTAGTAGGCATGCCAGTGGCCAACTGTTGTCCATTGGCATGAAAAAGCTTAAACTCTGAGCTTTGGCCGGCTAAGACCTACCTGCAATCAACTGGACGTATATGTGAATTTAAGTAAATCTTTATCTGCACTTTTTTCAAATAATACAGCATTTAAATTGATTTATTTCTGTTGCATTGAATACTATCTAGCTGGAAGTTGTGGCTCTGTTTTTTCAGTTAATGCTTGTTAGAATTTAGTGCTTGTTAGAATTCCTGCATAGCCAGTGATAAGTGGGGGTAGTTTCACTTCATTGTGATTTGGTTTCTGCATTATATAAGTGGTACATTTTGGATTATTTTCTGCTTAAACTCTGAGCTTTGGCCGGCTAAGACCTACCTGCAATCATCTGGATGTATAAGTGAATTAAGTAAATATTTATATGCATGTTTTTCAAATAATACAGCATTGAAATTGATTTATTTGTGTTGTATTGAATGCTATCTAGTTGGAAGTTGTGGCTCTGTTTTTTCAGTTAATGCTTGTTAGAATTTAGTACTTGTTAGAATTCCTGCATAGCCAGTGATAAGTGGGCGTAGTTTCACTTCATTGATATTCAGTTTCTGCCTTATATAAGTGGTACATTTTGAATTATTTTCTGCTTAAACTCTGAGCTTTGGCCGGCTAAGACCTACCTGCAATCAACTGGATGTATAAGTGAATTTAAGTAAATCTTTATCTGCACTTTTTTCAAATAATACAGCATATAAATTGATTTATTTGTGTTGCATTGAATACTATCTAGTTGGAAGTTGTGGCTCTGTTTTTTCAGTTAATGCTTGTCAGAATTTAGTGCTTGTTAAAATTCCTGTATAGCCAGTGATAAGTGGGGGTAGTTTCACTTCATTGATATTCGATTTCTGCCTTATATAAGTGGTACATTTTGGATTATTTTTGTTTAAACTCTGAGCTTTGGCCGGCTAAGACTTACCTGCAATCAACTGGACGTCTCAGTGAATTTAAGTAAATCTTTATCTGCACTTTTTTTCAAATAATACAGCATTTAAATTGATTTATTTGTGTTGCATTGAATACTATCTAGTTGGAAGTTGCAGCTCTGTTTTTTCAGTTAATGCTTGTTAGAATTTAGTGCTTGTTAGAATTCCTGCATAGCCAGTGATAAGTGGGGGTAGTTTCACTTCATTGATATTTGGTTTCTACCTTATATAAGTGGTACATTTTAGATTATTTTCTGCTTAAACTCTGAGCTTTGGCCGGCTAAGACCTACCTGCAATCAACTGGACGTAGTAGTGAATTTAAGTAAATCTTTATCTGCACTTTTTTCAAATAATACAGCATTTAAATTGATGTATTTGTGTTGCATTGAATACTATCTAGCTGGAAGTTGTGGCTCTGTTTTTTTCAATTAGTTCCCCACCCACCCTGCTTCTGTTTTGGTGTTAATCTTGGTGGTTTTGAAACTGCCTGCCCCTCTTGTAAATTTGCATTTGGATTGTCCTCCTGGGCCCATCTCATTTGCTCACTCAAAAAAAAATTGCACTTTATTCATCTGCTTTTACTGTATTTGTGTTTCTTCCTACTTTATTACTTTATTTTGCTTTTGCGTCATCTTAAAAGTACTCAATTGTATTTATTACTGCTTGGTGTAACTATCATTTTAAGCCTTTTGGTTTAAGCACTTGGGCTTCAGACCAGTTGTTTTACATTAAGAAGGTTTGTGGTCTGCACTGTTGTGGCAGGACAGGTAGCTTACATCCTTCTAAGTTGGGAACTGCTGATTGAAGGCTCAGTGTCTGTTATTCTAGAAGTGTATTAGTTCTGGTTTAAGCACTTGGGCTTCAGGCCAGTTATTTTACATTAAGCAGGTTTGTGGTCTGCACTCTTGTGGGAGGAGAGGCTGGACTCTGCCCTTCTGAGCTGGGAATTTCTGGTTAAATGCTGATAGTGCCTGCATATTTGAACTGTTGCAGGTGTGCCTTGTTTGCTGTAGCATAGACTAGATCCAGGCCTGCTGAATCTAGCTTTGTTTGTATAACTTGAGCACTAATCCACGCCTTCTTAAAAGTATTCATTTGTATTTATTACTGCTTGGTAGTAACCTGATTAAAGTGTAGTTATCATTCTAAGACTTTTGGTTTAAGCACTTGGGCTTTAGACCAGTTGTTTTACATTAAGAAGGTCTGTGGTCTGCACTATTGTGGCAGGACAAGTAGCTTCCATCCTTCTAAGTTGGAAACTGCTGATTGAAGGCTCAGTGTATGTTATTCTAAAAGTGTATTATTTCTGGTTTAAGTACTTGGGCTTCAGGCCAGTCATTTTACATTAAGAAGGTTTGTGGTCTACACTCTTGTGGGAGGAGAGGCTGGACTCTGCCCTTCTGAGCTGGGAATTTCTGGTTAGAGGCTTATAGTGCCTGCATATTTGAACTGTTTCTTACTAAAATTGGTGTGCCTTGTTTGCTGTCGCACAAACTAGATTCAGGCCTGCTGAATCTAGCTTTGTTTGTATAACTTGAGCACTAATCCAGACCTTCTTTTTTGGAGAAGGTTCCCCTGCACCCCAGTGGCAGGAGTGTGCAGTTAGAATTTGTCTGATTGAAGACTATGGGAACAGGGCTCAGTTTTGAGATTTTTTTACTGGTTAATTGGGTAATTTGTTTAAAAGCATTTTCCGATTGATTGTAGTCATCTAAAGCTGTTTTAAGTGTATGTTTTACTGTTTTTGCCTTATCTTTTCAAAAAAAAATTCCTTGTTTCCCACCTTTCTAAGCTAGTATAGTCCAGTTTTCAGGCTAGTGCTGAATTCAGGGCTGTGTTACAAGTTTCTGAGTTACCCATACCTTACTTGGATAGAAGGAGGTTTCTCTGTTCACCTGTGAGAGAGGGAGCTTTGAGCAGCCATCTGTCCGTGAAGGAGTGGTTCTAGCCCAGAAGTTAGTAGTTTATAGGCCATTTTGGGCTAATTTCTATCTCTTTCATTTCCCTGCTGTAAAAACCGCGTTCGCATGGTTTTGCACGTCTGGGCAGTGCCGGTTAGCTAGGGCTAAATTATTCCCGGCTCCACCAAGTCTCCTCTTCAGTTTTTCCCTTGAAGGTAGTCTAGCTCTCAACCTAAGCACTTAAAAAGCATCCTACAGTCCAGCACTTGCTCAGACCTAATAGCAAGCACTAATATACCCCAACACTTGATTGTCCAGCAGGACAAGGCTCATTATTCACCCCTCATCAACCAAGTGACTAAGCAGTTCACCCTACTATTCAGACATGACCAAAGGGCAATTTCAGGTATACTCTCCAGTCCAGCTGGTGAACCTGGGTATCCTGAGGCAATGTTACAACTGCCTCATGTACACAGACAACCCTTTCCTCCTACCACAAAACATTAACATATGCGAGAGATGCAATTATATAGCTAAATTGGAGGCTAAGCTCTCTCCACCCAAGACTGGAACAGACAGTCATGAGGATAAGGTTAAAACTTGCACCACACCTTCAGCCTCATATAAACATACTAAACCAGCACTGGCAAAAAATACACATAAATACATGAAATCATACTCAGAGGCTCTAAATAAAAACCTGCAAAAAAATCAGAGACCTCCAAAGCAGACACCCAAAAAACCTGCACCTCCTGTCACAAACCAGACAACACATAAAACACAAAATCAGTGTGCCGCACAATCACAGACCTTAAGGCAAAATAACATACCTAACACACTAGTAATAGGTGACTCTATAGTCAGGCACACTGACGTCCCACTCATTAGGCTGGACAAGGAGATGGTTACTGTTAGCTGCCTGTCCGGAGCCAGAATCCGCCACATAACACAAGCACTCAGGTCACTCCAGAACAAGTATAAATATGACTCTGTCATTGTTCATGTTGGTGTGAATGACCTGAGACGTACCTCCCTGGACTACATGAAAAGAGACATGGAAGAGCTCTCTGATCATGTAGTCCAGGTGGGTATGACCCTGACCATGAGTAGCGTCCTGCCCTCACCAAGAATGATACCACAGTATAAAGAAAAAATGATCAATTTCAACAACTGGCTAAGCTTCTGGTGTCATTCAAAGGGGATCCAGTGTCTGTCAGCCTGGGACGACATGCTCAAAAAGCCTCGTTGCTTCGCAAGAGATGGCTTGCACCTGTCACTCTTAGGCTTTCAAATACTGGCCAAGGCTCTTGCTGCCCTCATAGTGCCTTTTTTAGGCAAGGCTCAAAAGTCAAACCCACCTCCATAAACAGCACAAATAAAAAAATGAGGGTTATGCTACTCAACGCCAGGAGTTTAAATCTCAAAATGCATGCACTCAAAGCACTCCTCAGTATGGAGAATGTCGACATCTGTGCAGTAACTGAAACCTGGTTCAAGGCTCCACAGACCACACCAACACTACCGGGCTACAACTCATACCACACATTTTGGCTGCAGAACATGGACTGAAACACAAAAGGAGGGGGTGTATCCATATTCATCAGGGATACCTACACCTCCAGGTTAGTGGTGCAGCATGATACCTCTGAGATCATCCATGTGCAACTAACATCAGCAAATCTGCAAGGCAAATTGTGGCCTGCTACAGATCACCCTCCATGACCCAGGACTAACACTCTGCCCTTCTGGAGACACTGGAAAACATGAAGGTCCTACCGAACACCCTGATATTGGGCAATTTCAATTACCCTACCATTAACTGGGAAAACGACTCAAGTACAAACTCCCAGGACCAGCGCTTCCTGGAATTTATCAACTCAAATGCCCCGGATCAGCTGGTAAACTCCCCTACCACAGGTGAAAACATATTGGACCTGGTCATCACCAACATGGGGGACAGGTGTTCTGCACAGGAGGTCAACCCATCACTGGTTAGGTCAGACCATAAAATAATCACTCTGGATGTCCACACCACACCACCACCCCCAACCAAGGAGACCAGAGTGAAAAACTTTTTATAGCAAACTTCACCTTACTTAAGACAGAGGTAGTAAGTTTCACAGCCCCCACGCTAAAGGATAACAGTGTCCAATATGCAGGAACCTTTACAATTGCACTCTATGAGCACCTACAAGGATGCATGGATCGTGCCATCCCTAGCAAAAACAAGACTCACTCCCCTAAGAGAAGGAAACCAGTCTGGTGGACCTCTGCCATAAGCAGGCTATACAATAGAAGGAGGAAACTAGTTCAGAAAAAAGCAAATCCCAAGAAGGAAAGACATCCTTGATCAGTATCAGTAATAAAATCATCCAAGGCTAACTTTGAAAGAAAAATAGCCAAAGGTTTGAAAGATAACCACAAAGCCTTCTTTAGCTATGTCAAGAATATTAGTGGCAACTCGCAGATATGCTCTGAGCTAGTGCAAAATAGCACAAAATATACTGAACCTATTGATATTGCCAGCATCCTGGCAAATAGATTCAGTGCAAACTTCACCCCCCCTCTCACCCCCAAAAGGGCCCACAACAATACCGGAAAAGTGTAGTGACCCAGAAATCACAGACACACAGGTGAAAACAGCCCTTTCAAAAGCCAAAAGCACAGTGTCAATGGGGCCAGATGGTGTTCCAGGCTGCATCTTGCATGAACTACAGAATGAACTAACCCCCCACCTAAACACACTGTTCAACCTCAGCCTCTCCACAGGCAACATGCCCATAGAATGTCACACAGCAATGGTTATTCCACTCCACAAAGGAGGGGCCACAACTGACCTGGCTAACTATTGCCCCATAAGCCTGACTAGCCTGGTCTACAAGGCTATGGAGCACATCATCATGGAACTCATTAACAAAGACATTAGAAACCTCCAAACACTTGACCTGACCCAGTTCGGCTTTGTTAAGGACAGATCATGCCTACTAAACCTGGTTGACTTCTTCGAGACAGTCACCAAGGCCATAGATGAAGGGAAGGTGGTTCACACAGCCTACCTTGACCTCGCCAAGGTTTTGACACCATTCCCCACTTGGAAATTGTAGAAAAACTCACCAGCCTGAACATAAACCCCTAAGCCATGAGATGGGTTGCCAACTGGCTTACAGACAGAACTCACATGGTAAGAATAGCGGGCTCCAGGTCCGACTCTAAACCAGTCACAAGTGGTATCCCACAAGACTTGGTCCTGGGATCCCTACTGTTCGGCATATCTTCTCAGAAGTGCAGGCAAACAAAGGAGGACTATGGCTAACCAAGTTCGTCGATGACTGCAAACTGGGAGCCATAATTGACTACCCGGCTAACATGGACATTCTCCAAAAGGGCCTTACTGAGACGGACACCTGGTGTCAAAGTCATGGTCTCAAGCTAAATGCCAAAAAATGCATAGTCATCCCATTTGGGAAAAACAAAACACCCATGAATTACCACATAGGTGGCAGCCCCCTTAATACGGAAGAGGTAATAAGAGATCTGGGGACCCAGGTAGATAGTAATCTCTCCTTTGACAATCATATTGCCAAATTAGTTAGGAAATCCTTCTATGTAGCCCATATATTTACTAAAGGGTTCGCATTTAGAAATAAAGAGGTTATAGTGCCCCTCTACTCACCACTCATCAGACCCATCATAGAGTACAATGCCCCATTTGGGATGTACCTCACAGGACACTTCCAACAGCTGGAAATACCACAAAAGTACCTCACCAAGAGGATTATTGGCCTCAAACATATGTCTTATGCAGCCCAACTGGAAAAACTCCAGCTGTACTCAGTGGCATATCGCTTACTCAGAGGTGATCTCTGCCTGACTTACAAAGCCATGTCCAACTCAGAATTGATGGACATGCTCCACCTAAAGAAATCCAAGTCACTGCGAGCCACTTGCTCTAGTGAGCTAAACCTCACCACAACAATAAATAGAACATGCTGGAGGGATAAATTTCTGTCACAGAGACTCCCCATGCTTTGGAACAAAATTCCTAACTACATTAGACAGAGTCCCTCACTAACACTCTTCAAGAGAAACATTGACGAGTGGATGGGTAACAGAAAATACACCCCTGGGATCACTTTATTGGCTCTTCTTGACAGAGGCTCAGTTAATTAATAAATGGGGTGACAAAAGCTAACACACTCTGGCTAGGCTTATAAATGCCCTCAGGCAGATAGCCTAGTACCTATCTATGAACCTATAAACTTATAAAATAAAACTTTTTTTTTTTGGCTGATCTCGGCTGTTTTAGCATAGGGCAGTGGCGAGCAAATGGGATCATGCTGAAAATTAAAAAAAAATGTGAAAAAGCAATTTTCAGGGAAATCTGCATTTTGCCATTATAGTCAATGGCATGCAGAATGAAAACAATACCAGGTAACAGTGGTTGCTTAGGGGAAAGGCTCAGTGTGAGTGCAGTAACTATGGAGTAAGGCAGTGGGGTATGCAAATGAGGGGAATCTCGCGGAATCAGGATTTTCTTCTAAGTGTCAGACTGCAGCTAACAGTGTAAGTGCTCTAATATGACTGTATAAGCATGAGAAGTAAATGACATCAAAAGGGTGTGTGTCATGCTTGCTGTAAGCACATTGGAGCTCTGCTGCCTGGGTTTGAGCATAGCTAAGCATAGCTAATCGGGGGTGTGTCCTACTTAGCTTAGCTGTGCTTAGCTAAGTGTGTTCATGGCCAGGGTAGGCCATTTCCTTTTCAGCAGTGTTTACACTCGCTGAATTGGTTTGTGCGGTATGCACTGGGACTTAAACAAACCAGAAAAAAACACACAGGAAGTGGCAGCACTGTGTATATGTAAGCAAGGGGGTGTGTCCGAGGATGTTTAGCCTTGTTTACCTTGCCTAAATGGGTGTGCATGGCACGCACCAGGATTTAAACCACAAAAATAAAAATACAGGAAATGGCAAGTGGAACAAGAGAGAAAAAGGGAAATAGCAGAATAGAGGCACTCAAATACAAGCAATAGAGCTGGCAGGTGGAATGTATCATGCACAGCCAATCACACAGGCAGCATCTGCAACACACCACTATAAACTATGCAAACACATTTTAGTCTGTTTTTTCCTACAAACTCTACACCACCGGTGTACACAGATAGGAAAATTTTACCTGACAAAACTAACAAAATGTTAGGGGCTGCTGTCGCTCTCATACATCAGTATGTGCAAGAGGCTGAGGGTGGTGAAGAGGACAATGCTGACAACCACTCTAGACTTATGAGGAGGAGGAGAAGAGTGTTCAGGCCCAGGGTAACCTACCAGGGGCTACATGATCTGGAAATAGTACAGCACTACAGGGTGGACAGGGACATACTGCAGCAAATTGTGGAGCTGTGCCGGCCTCGCCTCATATCCAGAACAAACAGAGGGGAACCCATTCCAGTGGATACCAAGGTATGTGTAGCTCTAAGAATACAAGCTACAGGTACTTTCCAAAAAGCAACTGGGGGTATCATGTTGGTCTCACAGGCATCTGAATCCAGGATACTCCACCAGTTCCTGGATGCCATGTGAATACATGCTGAGGAGCACATTAAATTCCCCAGCACCTGTGAGGAGCTGACTGACAATATGCGTCTCTTCCACTGTGTAGCAGACTACCCGGAGGTACTGGGTGCCATAGACTGTACGCACATCCACATCAAAGCACCCCCTGGTGACCAGGATAGGGTCTATATAAATCGCAAGGGGTCCCACTCCATCAACTGCCAGGTTGTGTGTGATGCCTAGGGCATTATCATGGATGTGTGCTGGCTGCCCTGAAATCTATCATGACTCCCACATCTGGCATTCCTCACAGGTGTATCAGTGGTTTGCCAGGGGGGACATTCCATATGACTATTTAGTGGGGGATGCTGGCTACACATTGGAGCTGTGGATGATGACACCCATCAGAAATGCACACACACCCATGCAAGAATGCCAAAATAAGTGACACGCACAAACCAGGATCATTATAGAGCATGCATTTGGGATGCTCAAGTCATGGTTCTGCTGCCTTAACATATCCAGTGGAACCTTGCAGTACTCTCCAGCCACATGTGCACACATGGTCATAGTATGTGTCATGCTACACAATATGATCCTGCGGAAACAGCTGCAGCAGGAACAAAATGGGGAAGGGACACACAGTCCCCCATCATTGCCAAGGCCTCCACAGGCACAGAGTGACTCGGAGGAGGAACATCCTGAGCCTGCCCCTGTAGGCAGATGGAGGTGTGCCCAGTACTCCCTGCCCTGGGCAAAGAGGCAAAGCATAGCACATACACTGACACTGTAGGGCCCCAGGGACTGATCCCTCTCTCTCTCTCTCTCTCTCCCTCTGACTCGCACATACAGTAAAATGGATGCCAAACATCACACCCCCTGTACCTGACCATGTATTGGCAGTGTATTGTGTGCATCCGACATAGTCACCCCTCAAGCACCACCCTCACAACAGATGCAGACACTAGGTAAGCCAGTCTCTGTAACAAACTAAACAATGGGGTGGACTTTTCTGATAGCATATCTATGGTATTGATCAAACATGTAAGGGAATGGGGTGGCTAACTGAGATAGCAGCAGACAACTGACAGCTCTGTGGGACAGCAGGATGTGTATCCCCAGTACTGCCCTATCCACACCATGTAGTACCACCCTAGTTGACAAATACTACTGCAGTATATGTGGTGAGCCAAATAACTGGGGAGTCATAGGTCACATGCATGGATGTCAAAGTGGGGGTCCCATATCCACCACCATCCCCACAGTGCAGATCAGCTGTAGACAACCATACAGAAATGCTTGGAAAAGGCTCCCACATGGCGACACCCATGAAATCCCCACCCACAGACTTTTACACAGTGATATTACAGCAGGTCTGGCAGTGGCAGTATGACTTTGAAAGGTAAGAAGTCTGAAACTACAAATGTCTATGCCAGAAAAACCTGACCTGTGGTCGATACTGTTATGCCTGTAGTCTGAAAGATAGGGCAGACCACCATGCTACATAGGTCCAAAATGTTAAGCAAATATCAGCACAGTCTGTGCAGATGTGTAACTTGTACAGTTCTGTCACACCCCATAGTCCCACAGAAATGCAGTAACATGTTCCTAGACATAAACAGCATCTAGCTGTCACCCAGACTGATGGAGCAATAGTAACAGAAAGCAATTGTCAGTAACACCCACAGTCAACTTACTGGTGCCATCCCAGGCGTGTTTCCTGCCGGCAGCCTGAGAACATATGGTCATCAGAATGCACTGCTCTGCTACAGATGGGCTGCATCTGTCACACCTGGCCTACAGACCTCTGGGAAATGTCTATGCTTAATCCACGGTGCCCTTTAGGGAGTGGCATGGGGTCCACAACACCAACATAACA
This sequence comes from Protopterus annectens, assembly GCF_019279795.1. Taxonomy (NCBI): domain Eukaryota; kingdom Metazoa; phylum Chordata; order Ceratodontiformes; family Protopteridae; genus Protopterus; species Protopterus annectens. The sequence goes on from NC_056747.1 coordinate 986,605,343, forward strand.
CAGTCCACAAAATGCAAAGAAAGGCCAGGCTGACAACTGCTAGGAGCAAACCTGCCAGGCTCAGGAGCCAGAAATTGGGACAAAGCATTGAATAATGGGGTGATGAAGGTCCAAAGAGAAGGACACCTGTGAAATACTGCTCTAATAATGTTATAAAGTTGATGAAATGATTTGTAGTAGCATGTAACGTCTGATGGGTACAAAGTCTGAAACTGCAATGTCAGCTGTCTGCAATATCTGACTTCAACCTTGAGTGATTTGCAAAACACTCTTGCTGGGTAACCGACAAGATTTATAAGTAATGGATGTGGACATTCTGCGATACTCTGTACAATCGACAGGCAGGGCTAGGAGTTTAAACATGTGAATGCACCCATTGCAGACAGGCCTAACCCTGAAAGATGGTGGTATGTCTGCACCCACAGAACCCTGGGCCACAGCCATGGGGAGTAACACACCCCTCCCTGATCACTCATCCTTTTCAACATCCCAACCCCAACATGTGGCCATCCAAGCAAAATGAGGTGGGCCATACATATATGTGTGACAAACATACACCTCCAGGCTGGTCAAACAGTCTGAAATACACAAGACCCTCCAAATGCAGTCAACCATTGAGGACAGCCCAATGCAAACTACTGGTAGCTAAAGCCAAACAAAACTGCACAGGACACGTACACCCCACTTACCCTATCCCCTACAAATATATCTGGAGTCTGCTTGTCACCCTGATCCTGTCTGAGTTATATCACCCAACTGTGGACTGGAAATCAGACCAGGCCAGAACATAAATGCACAGAGATTCCACCATTGTAATATATCACCAAGGTGCTGGACCATTTCCATAGCACCAGAAGTCAATTTCTTGTAGGAACACCCCTCAGCAGGCTGGATAGTGCAAGAATGCATAGCATTTGGCCCATAAACCTTGTGTGTGCATCATCCATTATGTATTCCTCTGGTAAATCACTGTGATGATCTGAGGAGGTATGTCACCAGGTACTGAAAGAGTACATGACAGTGTCAAATGGCATATATGACATATGTCTGCTAAAATCAGCCCTGTAACCCTTGCAAACCATACATTACTGAGAGAAATTGTCACAATCATTGTATGGCCCATTGTCCCCACATTTTTGATAGGCTATCTCCAGATATCCTGCACCAACAGGTTGACAGGTATGGCTGCAGTATAAAACAAACATGACTGGAGTAAAACAATCCCTGGAATGGAGTCCCACATGTACTATAGAAGGACACATTGGGCATGCTCATACACTAAGAAAAACATCAGTAGGATCTAGGAATGAACAAGCCTTCCCACCCAGTGCACTTTCCATTGGCCCACCTTAGCATCCTGAAGATGTCTGTCACCATAGAAGTCACTTTTGTTAGGCTCAGCTCAATACGCTCTGTGGTATGTGTGATAACTGCATAAGAAGACAGTGCAAATAACTAGTTAGGTAGAAGTTCTAATCTCAGTCCTGGCAAATGTAAAAGTGTGTGTGTCTGTGTGTGTTCACAACTAAAAGCTTTTTATTCCATTCAAACCCAGTACACCCCCCTTTCCCCACTTTAGCAGTCCTGCAGCTATCTGTCATCTTAAAAGTGCCTTCCAGCAGGTCTCAGCCACATAAGCTCTGCGGAGTGTGCAATAACTGCATAACAATATAGTATAAACAGCTAGTTAGGTAGGAGTTCTAATTTCAGTCCTGGGAAATGTAAAAGTGTGTGTGTGTGTGTGTGTTCACAACTAAAAATATTTGGGTCTATTCAAACCCAGTACACCTCCAATTTCTCCACTTTAGCAGTCCTGCAGATATCGGTCATCTTAGAAGTGTTTTCTGTCAAGCTTTAGCCCTGTACGCTTTGTGGTGCATGCAATAATTTTATAACACAATAGTACAAATAACTAAAGTAGGAGTTTTACTGTCAGTCCTGGCAAATGTAGAAGTGTTTGTGTGTGTGTTTGTGTGTGTGACAGTTGTGTGTGCAAGACTGAGGCAGTTGTGTGTTTGTTTATAGGTGAAATAGTTTTATGCCATTCCCACCCATGACACTTCACAGTGCCCCACCTTATCAGTCCAGATGATGTCAGTCCCTTATCAGCAACATTGGCCAGCTATCAGCCCTGTTAGCTCATAGTGCGTGTGATAAATGCTTAACACAATAGTACAAATGACTAGTTTGGCAGGGGTTTTACTCTTCCTGCAAGTGTGTGTGTGCGTATGTATGTTTGTAAGTAGAAGTGTTTTGATATGTTTCCCACCCACTGCCCTACTTTATCAGTCCTTTTGATGTAATTCCCCATATCAGCACCTTTGGCCAACTCCCAGCCCACTAAGCTCTGTAGTGTGTGTGGTAACTGCGTAACACTATGATACAAATCACTAGTTAGGTAGGGATTCTACTCTCACATCCAGCAAGTGTCTATTTGTAGGACAAAGTATTTTGATAGGTTAAACACCCACTGCACTACTTTATCAGTCCTGCTGATGTCATTTTCTTTATATGTTTACAAGTGTGTAGTAGGTAATGACCCAGGAGCCTTAACAAGTCTAGCACATAGAAGGGACCTGTCATTGTGCCACCAAATGTTATGCCCAGTGCCTGTATCAAGTATAGCCACTTCAGTGATCCTTGGGTTAAACTGTCTATTACCCATCCACTCATCAAGATTTCTCTGGAACGGGGTCATTTAGGTGTTCTGCATGACATGTATGAAAAGTGTATTCCAGGGCATGTGCAGTCTCTTGGTGAGGGACCTGCCCCACCAACATGTTGTGGTGATTGTGGTACTGAGGTAGAGGTCTCTACAGTGTGTGGTGTGGATGGATTTATATGTAGCATTTCTAAACCAGCTGGGTCAGGCATGGCTTTGTAAATCAAGCACAGATAGCTGCTAATTAGGTGATATGACACAGAGAATAGCTTGGGTCTGCTGAGTCTGTCTATGTAGGATATGTGTTTAATGCCTAGTAACCCCTTTGTGAAGTGCTTCTGTGGCTTCCACAGCTGTAGCAGGTGTCTAGTGAGGTACATGGAAAATGAGCTATAATACTTGAGGAGTGGTCTAATGACCGAATAGTAGACAGAGAGCATTACCTCTGTCTTCCTGGATGCAAAGCCCTTGATAATGCAATGTGCCATATAGAAGGATTTCCTGACCACAGTGGCAATGGGGTGCTTGAAGGATAAGTTTCTGCCAACCTGTGTCCCCAGATCTTTTATAATGCATACAGTGTTCATTGGACTCCCGTCAGTGTGGTACTTACTGGGAACTGACTGTTTTACCAAGGGGATGATGATGCATATTGTGGTGTTAAGCATCTGGGCATGGTTTCTGTGGGATGTGTGCATCACTTGTGGAGCTAATGATAGCTTGCAGTCCTCTGTGAACTTGGTCAGCCAAAGTTCCTCTGTGTTGGGCTGGACTCCTGAGAATTAGATGCTGGACAGGACACTACCCAGTACTGATTCCTGTGGGACTCCACTTGTGACTGCTTGCCAGTCAGACATGGAGTTTACCACTCTCATACTTGTGTGTTCTGTGAACCAATTTGCAAAACAAACAATGATATATGGGTTGATGCCTAGTTTGTGGGGTTTATCAATAATCCCTCACTGAGGAATGATATCACAAGCTTTGGACAGACTGATGTAGGCTGTATGCAGTGCCTTACTGTCATACACAGCCCTGGTGACAAAGTCAAAGACGTCATCCAGGTTGAGCAAGTATGATCTGCCATTCACAAAGCCAAACTGTGTGGGTCCAGAGTTAGGCGATTACCTATATCTTGGTCAATCAGGTCCCTGATGATGTGGTCCATACCCCTACATAGTAGACTTGTCAGGCTAAGGGGCCAATAATCCCCAGGGTCTGTAGATCCTACCCCTTTATGGAGATGGTTGACTGTAGCAGTGTGCCATGTTTGAGGGACAAAACCTGAGGTAAGGCTGTGACTGACCAGGGCACACAGATTTGGTCCAAGGTCACTTTGTATGTCATGTAGAACACAGCTATGGATATGTTGATGTCCCATGGAAGCTGTATTCTTGCCTGTGGACAATGCATGTCTAACCTGGTCTGCAGTACTGCTGGGTGCCTGCCATTCATCTGCCATTGTGATTGTACACTTGTGGGGGGAGTGTGGGGCAAAGCTGACACTGAATGTTTTGCCAAGACTGTGGCCAATATAGGGTGTCTCAAGATAGGAATTAGCATTGTGCAGTAACTCACAGCACTTGTGTTTAATGCTGTGGAGGTTGTTGATGTAACTATCAAAGGCTTTTGTGATTGTTGTCAGTATCTGCTGCATTTTTTCCTTCATAGATGCCTGTAGGGGATTCCATGAGAGATCCCAAGTTGTGTTTGAGGCTAATAAGGGGGTTGAACAGTCATGGGACACCACTTTTTTCTGCAACAGTGTCCTCCTTCTGCTGTACACTTTAGTAATGGCAGGGGACCATCACATTGTCTCACAGCTTTTGGAGGATAGTGTCTGGGTTCTGTTGGCTATGGCTAGTACCATGCATTTATGTACCTTCTTGTACAGTGGATATGTGTATGATTCGACAATGAGTGCAGTGAAGTCATCCATCCCTGTTTTTATGGCTGCAAAGTCAGATTTGAAGAGGTTTTGCAAGGTGGTTACCTTTGTGGGGGTGTGGCTGACATATTGAGTTTCATGTTGATTACAGCCTATGTGAATCTAACCGTGTAGGGATTGACAACTGTGGATGAGCAACAGTCCCATATTTAAGTAGTCAACACAGGTCAAGGTTGTTGCATCCTCTACCGGGGGTGGTCCAGGGCATTGGAAATGATGAATTCCAGGAAGTGTTGGGCCACTGTACTGGTGCTTGGCTACCTTCCCCAAGTGATGGCGGGGTAGTTGAAGTCTCCTACTATGTCAGTGTTGCACTGGACCTTCATAGATGGCAGGGTGTTGAGGAATGTGCATTGAAGGTCTAGGGACATAGATGTGGACCCATAGCAGGCTATGGTCTGGATTGCACTATTACCCCAAGGCAGTTGTACCGGAAGTATCTCCAATGCATTATGCTGGGATACTAGTCTGGAAATGTTCATATCCATAATGAATATACAGAATGTACAGTCTGATGAAGCCCTTATTGGGTGAAAGCGCTCACTGATTAAAGGACGTTCCTGATCTCTTTCTGTTGAGTCAGTGGATTATTTTGGCATATTTGGTGTGCTTTTTCATTGATAACAGTTTCATTTTGTGTTTGCAAGCTTCAGCGTTCCGCTTGTGATTTTTTCTGTAATTTGAAGTTTATCTTTGGAACGCTGCTTCTCCGGTGGAGTATATTTGTTGTTTATGGACACAACAACACCTGTGGAAGTGTGATGTGGACAATGTTTGGGGGCTGACAGCTGTGGAATGCATTATAGCCTGTTACTGCAGGGCTACTGTCTGCTGCTGTGAACCACCTCTCAATTACAGCAGAAATGTTAATGTCCTCCACTCTGAGAAGTGCTTTGAGTGACTGCATCCTGACATATCTACTGTTGAGAAGCATGACCCTCAGATTGCATACATGTCTAGCTGTTATGGTGGTAATTACATTTGGAACACTGCCTAACAAGGCATTATAGATGAAACAAGACACATAGCCAGTACCTGGAAACCCAGGGCTGACAAATGTAGGACATCTGTGGCAAGTCATTGAGGTCTGTCAATCATGTTATCCCAAGCAGAGACATGCTGGATCCCCTGAGAATAACACAAAACACATAAGCCAATGTTTCAGTCAATCATCTGTTGATAGTACTGCAGCATCATTCTGGGTGATGGCAGTATTCTGCTCAGGACTACTGTCACACCTGCCTAGACCACATAATCAGAGAACTCATCCATGCTCTTGTCATGTAGTCCCAGGTCATTCACAACCACATGGATACAGAGTGATACTTGCAGTTGTTGTGTTGTGCCATGACTGGCTGTGTCATGTGTTGCATGCTGACATGTGATAGATATTTGGCTGTTACCTGATCTATATTCAACTTAGTGAGTGGGATATGTGTGTGCCTCAGTATTGAGTTACCCATGATCACTGTATTGTGCAAGGTGGTTACCCTTAGGAGTTTAGGTCGAGGGGCACACTGCGTAGGTGAAATATGTGTCCCTTGGCATGTGCCATGTCATACTGTCTACGTGGGTGTCTGTCTTGCTGGTCTGTGCTGTTTGGGTAAATGGAAGAAAAGCCAAACGGATCAGGAAACTACTGCAGACTACAAATTCCACCAATTGTACGATAATCCAAAAATAAACGCTTTATTAAACTGCGTTTTCTTCCAACAAACGCTTTATTAAACTGTGTTTTCGTCCAAGTGACTTCATCAGATACAAAGTGTTAAAACACAAATTCAGCTTTTATACATATGTAATTAAAACCTATCCAATCATGTCAATCCTTTAGTTTTTTAAAAAACCACGTCAATAAATTACTTCCTTCTCCTATACTTTCTGCTTTGCCTTGAATGAATAAATTAAAAACATTGTAAAAATACAAATAAGTTAGATGTCATAAGTAAAATGTTCATTAAAATACTTAAAACTCATTAAATCTGGCTATTACATTTGTTTTTTATTCTATTCTAGTGTAATGTGGAAATCTTGAGCTTGACGAATCTTGACGAAAACGCAGTTTAATAAAGCGTTTGTTGGATGAAAACGCAGTTTAATAAAGCGTTTATTTTTGGATTATCATACAATTGGTGGAATTTGTAGTCTGCAGTAGTTTCCTGATCCGTTTGGCTTTTCTTCCATCTTGTTGTTAGTCTCGAGTGGAGGTTGGCCGTTACTTTTTCTTTTTGTTTGGGTAAATGTCCATTGAGTGCCTCTGTGAAGGTGGGTGTGTGGCGTTTCACTGTATGTCTTGGCTGTCAAAGTGGGTGTCATGGTGGGATATTTTTTCTACATGGTGCTGTGTAGATGTTGATCTTATCCTCTTGACCTGCTAGTCCAGTCTTTACTGGAGAGTGCATATGTCCACATTGGGTGATATATGGGTAACTCTCACAGGTCTGAGTGTTTGGAGTTTAGAGGGGAGGATTGTCTGTGTACATGATGCAGTTGCAACAGTGCCTCAGAATGGACAGGTGCACCAGGTTAATGGGAGAAACCACAGAAAACTGCACTTCAATCATGCCAGGAAGGGTGGACATAACTAGTAAGTACTGGGGCTACTTCTGTGACTAATGAGTACTGCTGATGGCTCCCAGGTGAGCCACACTTATTGATACAATAACTTGGTGAAGTGCCAAGCGTAAATGCTATCTGAAGTGCAAGACAGAAATAACTAGCATGATGTAAGGGTGAAATTGAGGGTAGACTTTCTGCCACCTGTAATACTTTACCTCAGCTGTGCAGTTATCAGCAGCTTTGGCCACTTGAAAGTTCAGTAAGCTCTGTAGTGCATGTGGTAACCATTCTAAACCCAATATTGGCAAGTGTGTGTGTGAAAATCATGTACTATCTGGCTTATACCATTTTTAACTTGTGTACTACCCTTCATACTTCCATTCACCCCAATTTAATAGTCCTGTTGATGTCATCTGCCTTATGAAAATGAAAGTGAAAATGTATAAGATCTGTGGTGCATCTGATAACTGTATAGCACTGTTGTAGAAATTACTAGATTGGCAGGAGTTCTAATTTCACTACTAGCAACTGTTGTGATGTTTGTGTGAGAATGATGTAGTGGTTGGGTAGTGGTTGGATTATACCATTTTCGACTTCTATACCACCCTTTACACTTCCCCTCACTCCAGTTTAGTAGTCCTGTTGATGTCATCCACCTTAGATGTACATTTGGAGTAGGTGAAACAGTGTAAGTGCTGTGGCACATCTGATAACTGTGTAGCACTATAGTAGAAATAGCTAGTTAGGCAGGAGTTCTAATCTCACCATGGATGTGTGTTTCTATGAGTATCATGTAATGTGTGGGTTGCACCATTTTTGACCTGTGTGCTACCCTTTACACTTCCCTTCACTCCAGTTTAGTAGTCCTGTTGCTGTCATCCACCTTAGAAGTACATTTGGACTAGGTGAAATGTATAAGATTTGTGGTGCTTTTTGACTTCTGTACCACCTTTTGCACTTCCCCTCACTCCAATTTAGTAGTCCTGTTGATGTTATCCACCTTAGAAGTACCTTTCAACTAATTGACAAAGTATAAGCTCTGTGGCACATCTGATAACTGTGTAGCACTGTAGTAGAAATAGCTAGATAGGCAGGAGTTCTAATCTCACTATTGGCAACTGTTAGGATGTGAGTGTGTGTGTGTGTGTGAGAATCATGTAGTGTGTGGGTTACACCATTTTTGACCTGTGTACTACCCTTTACATTTCTCCTCACTCCAATTTAGTAACCCTGTTGATGTCATCCATCTTAGAAGTACCTTTGGAGTAGGTGAACATGTATAATATTTGTGGAGCATCAGATAACTGTGTAGCACTATAGTAGAAATAACTAGATAGACAGGCATTCAAATCTCACTACTGGCAATTGTTAGAATGTATGTGAGAATCATGTAGTGCGTGGGTTATACCATTTTCGACTTCTATACCACCCTTTACACTTCCCCTCACTCCGGTTTAGTAGTCCTGTTGATGTCATCCACATTAGAAGTACATTTGGAGTAGGTGAAAATGTATAAGCTCTGTGGCACATGTGATAACTGAGTAGCCCTGTAGTAAAATAACTAGATAGGCAGGAGTTCTAATCCCAGTACTTGCAACTGTTTGTGTGAGGATCACATCTTGTGTGGCTTATACCATTTTGATGTGTGTACCATACACGGCTGTTGACCACCTCCCACTGCCATTACTTTATATAGTGTGGTAACAACATCTGCTTCACATGCAGCAAGTTAAACCATTGTACAGTCCTCTGTACAGATGTGTCTGGAATATCCAGATGTTTGCAACCTATACATGCTTGGAAGTGGTCTGTGTGCCTTTACAATGCCCACATATGTGATATTGTAGCCAACTAGGACACAGTGAGTGTACTGTCACATATGTCGAAATCAGGTATCATACCTGACTGAAACATCATGCTGATATGGTGTCTGCCACCCTCTCAGGTGGCCAGCTTTGTAGGTGCAATACATGAGTCCAGATTATTGGTTTTACAAGTGAACTGTTCATGTTATGGGTCACATTAAAGGTTGGAAGAGGTGTGGACTGACATATTGTGGTCCCAATTTGTATGTATCAGAAACACCTTGCATCTTAACAGGGGTGTGTACACAACTTATATACACTGTATACCAGTAATGTGTCACACATGTCCCTACCTTAGGCCATTTTTCCAGCCCATTTTTCCGGCATCTGTCCAGACGTTGTGCACTGACAAGTTGTTGAGGTATGCTACAGGAATGTTGAATTCACCTCAGATAGGCCCAGTGGTGACCACTGTGATGCAATGCAGTTAACCCCACCACAAGTGAACATGCACATAAAGCAATATAGCTATTACTGATAGTTGTGTGCATGGTAAATTGCATGCCCTTCACATGCCTGGGGTATTGCCAGGCCACAACAGAACAATGTCATACTCACCAGCTTCAGGCTGCTTTCCCATATGCAGACCAGAGGGTCCTAGGTAGTTGTGAGAGGATGGTATTGTCAACAGACTCACATTTGGCCTTTGTACAGGATGGATGCAGCATGTCTGCACATTTACAGTACAAACTCCAATAATACACAATTTTCTGTCCTCATCATAGATGTGCACCTCTGTGCATTAGAAAACCCCATCCAGAACTGCAACCGGACCTGACACACAGATGTAGATACAATACAGATACATGTATGTCTGATACATTAGTGTACTAATCCCCACTGGCCCCTTACCTGCATGCTCCCTGTCCATTGTGTGGGTGCCATCCACCTCCAGCATGTTGGCTTCTGTACTCTGGTGTTGTACTGGGCTGTGTGTCCCAAGGTTGGTGGGGGCTCATATGCTACAGAACCTGGTTGTGTGATGGATGACAGAGAAATGTGAAGTCATTCGTATGATGTGGTGATGACTGTACCCAAGGGTGACAGAATGGTCATTGCAGCAGATGTCAATGGGTATGTTGTTGAAGGGAACAGAGGGTCTGTGGAAGTGATGGGTATGCATGGTGTTAAAAGGAATGCAGATGGTGAGTTGGTAGTGGAGTTTGCAAAACAGATGGACATGGCTGTGGTGAGTATGTTCTATAACACAAGGGAGGAGCATATGGTGAGTTACAAGACTGTAGTAAGATGCACACAGGTGGAATATATCCAGTGTAGGAGGGCCAGTTTGAAGGAGATTGGAGACTGTAAAGTGGTGAAGGGGAATGTGTATTTAGGCAACATAGAATGTTGGTCTGCAGGTTGATGGTGATCAAGAAAAGGGGAGGTGTCAGTTCAGCAGCAAGGATCACATGGTGTGAATTGGAAAGGGGTGATCATGAGGTGGAGTTCAAGGAAGAGATAAGACAGACACTGTGTGGTACTGTCAGTTTACCACAAATCTGGTTAAGTACATAGAGCTACTAAGGGAGACGGCTAGAAAGGTGCTTGTTGTGACATGTGGATGGAGGAAGTAGTACAAGGAGACCTGGTGGTGGACTGAGGAAGTACAAGACATTATACAAAGAAAGAGGATGGATAAGAAGGAGTGAGACTCTCAGAGATGAGGAAAGCAGAGAGGAGTAAGAGGAGAGAGATGTGGCAAAGGCTAAGGATGAGGCATATGAAGAGTTGTATGACAGTTTGTGAATTACTGGCTGGTTGTATTTTTCTTTCCTATGTTCAGTCATTGCAGTTGTTCTGCTAAGAGGTTGTTCTATGTCTAGCCATTGTGTATGGCTTATCATGATTTTGTAGCAGTGTACTGTTCACTTATTTATATGGACTGTGGGGGGGGGGCACATGTGAGTGTCATGGGTCCTTTTGCATCCAACTGTGCATGCTGTCCCAGTTATGGGTGGCCTCTCAGCAGCATATGTTTGTATGGGCATTTTTAGACATGTATGCATGTATATATATATATATATATATATATATATATATATATATATATACACACACACACACACACACCTCAGTATTTATTGGTAATATATCTTTATATTGTTATACACATATGTGTATCTCCATACATATCTGTCTGTCTCTCTATGTATATGTTTCTTTTCAGATATATATATTTTTAGATACCAATCCTTCCTAATTTCACAGTGTAGCTTCCCTATTGTAAACTGGCTGTAAAGAATGTTTGAGAAAACATCCTAAAGCCATGCATCTTAGATGGCTTACTGATAAATTGGTCTAACTATGGTGTGCAGGGTCCTCAAGACCAACAAGGGCTGTTTATTTTGTTGCTAGGCAGAACAAGGGCTGTTGGATACAGAGTGATTAAGGCAGTTTTGAACAGCTTTAAGTGTGTTTGCGTGGGTTTGCATGACTGTAAGCCATGCTAATGTATGGTTAAATGAATAGGCACTTACACCATGTAGGCGTTGCTTACCAGTGCGCAAATCTGCTTAGCATTTACATTTAAGCAATGCTTAAACATGCTAAGCATAGCTCAGTCCTGGTAACCATTGATCAATTCCAGTCTGATAAAATAGCAGGGTAATGACATATTTAATAAGTGTATTTAATTTCCTGTACATAACATGCTTCTATGTGCTGTCATTACAGTAGCAAGGGGTGTGACTACATTGTATGGGACACTTGGATATACATGAGTAGTACCACAATCTTTTTTTTTTATACATGGGTAGTATTCCAGGTTACATGTAGTCACATTTGCATGTTACACTAGCTACAGTGCACTGGTTGACAAAAATAGTTTAACACATATTGTATTATTAAGTTAGTACTTTTAACAATGCTTTTCCAAGTAGATTGCTGATTGTAGTACTTAAACCATACCCCCCTGCATGCAAAGCTGGGACTCTGAGTACTATCTTGTTCTTGGTGTTTCAGCTGTATGTTTTATGTATCTCCTATTGGATATTGATATGATATTATGATATTAACTGTAGACTACTATGTTTTTTGGACATGTCATTGAGGACTGCTGTCAAGTAGTAATGGCATACCTTTCTGTTTCAGACTTCTATCCTTCAAAATATTCATCCTAATGCATAACCTTTTTGCTGTCTACTTTCTGTCTGTCCTCTGTACAGATGTGCAGATGTCAGGTATTGCTAAGGCCATACAACTATGTAGGTGCCCACATAGTATTGTGCTATGGGCCTGGACACTGTTGCTAGTTCCAACATATGGGACATTCCTTGCCTGTGTGAAGGACATTACAGAGGTGGTGGTCTACAGATTTACATACAGTAGGTGGCAATACATCACAGGTCAGGACATGTGGAGACAGCCCAACAACATGGGGGACATATCCTCAGAATTGTGAACAGATTCTATGTCATCAGTGCTGTTATGCACATAGTGGATTAATAGACTGACAGGGTTTGTGTGGACATGCATTTAGTGAGTGACTTCATGACTGACAGTGATATGTCCCTGACATACCTCTCCACTGGCACGCTGTCCACAGACTGGTCACATGTTTGACTGTTATGTTTTGTCTGCTCCCCAGACAGTTGGTGTCCTTGGTAAATCAGTCGTTGGCTCTGGGTAATGCAGTCAGTAAATACTCACATTTATTGGTATTACTGACTTCATATTCCTCATAAAGGATATGTTACAACAAACCCAGAAGCATCTGAAACTGTCTCAATGTATGACAGCAAGGGTCTGTATAACACTATCAAATGGACTAAAAAGCGAATGCTATTTAGTCGATCCGATACTGTCAAAATGGCAAAATAGTGAAGTCACGGAACATCAAATTTTTTCCCAGGGAAAACATTTGGTGGGCGGTCTTTGGGACTTTGCCATTTCCTCCACTATGGTGTGATCTCGGAGTTGGTATATTTAAGTAGGGGATGTATGGGGGCACAGCTCCCCACATGGGGGTGTGTGGGGGACGAAGCCCCCCACTTTAATTTGTGTTTTACGGAGCAACGATTTTTTCCCTGGGAAAATAATTTGCTGTTTCGTTTGATTGATATTTTGTTGTTTCGATATTATCGGTATGATGAAATAGCGTTCGCTATTTACATCATACGATAGTATGATATAGACACAACAGCAAAATGTCCAATCTGCCCTGTGTTTGTGTCTCTATCCCCAAATGATGTCAGGCTTTGTCCAGATGTCAATGAGGCTCAGACATATTTAGTATCGTTATTTCTTGCCTTCATTTCTGCTACCATCCCAGTGATGTAGTAGACCTCCAGACATGTCAGGGAAAATGCCATAGATATGAGTCCTGAGCCTGTACATTCTGAGGTGAACTGTACATGTGAGAGGCCTGTGTATGTCTGGCCATTGTTAACAGACTGTCAGGATTGTGTACACATGTCATGTGTACATGTTATTTGAACTGTGTATGGAGGGGGGTTGGATGTATGTGTTATGGCTCCTTCTTTATCTGACTGTGCATGCTGTTCCAGTTTCTGCTGCTGTATTGGCTGTATGTGTTTGTAGGGGCAGTGGTGTTACATCCCTGTAGTGCCTGATATATTTGCAAATACATGTGTAATTACACATAGCAGATTTCCTATTTCAATTATTTGTGCTAGTTCACAAAATATATGTTAGAGCACACAGAAGAGTGTTACTACAGCACTTTGTTAGCCAGTACTTCAGATACATCCCCATTTTTATAGCTTTCACCCACCACTTTGTCAGCCTTGGTCCAGATTCATTGCAGTAAGGGGTTCTGAGCATACCTCTCAACTGACTGGATTGTTTCAGGATGTCCAGGTTTATTGCTCACATTTCTGGTCTGTTTTACAAATTATTCTCATTTCTCTGGTAACTCGCTGGGATGATATGATTATTGTCAGAAAATGAGGACATACATTACATTTACCTACCTCACATCCATCAGAATATGTATGCTGAAACAGACTGTGTCACTCTGTCAAGAAGAGTACAGGGGGACAATGACCTCTTCCTTCCTGGATGCTAATGTGTTAGTACTGAGATGTGCCACATAGAAGGACTTTCTGACCACAGTGGCAATGTGGTGGTCAAAAGAGACACTACTGTCAGCCTGTGTACCCAGATCTCTTATAACGCCTTCTTTGTTCAGGGGACTACCATGGATGTGGTAATTCATGGGAACAGGGTTTTTCCCAAAGGGGATGACAATACATTTTCTGACATTGAGCTTAAGGCCATGGCTCTGACTTCAGTCATTGGTCTCAGTGAGGCCTTTCTGTAAGTTGCCAACATCACTTGGGTAGTTAATAATAGCTCCCAACTTGCAAATGTCTGCAACCTTTGTCAGACAGATTCCCTTCATGTTGCCAGGGGCTTCAGAGAAGTTGATACCAAACATGAGAGGACCCAGGACAGAACCCTGTGGGACTTGACTTATGACTGCTCAGCAGTCTGACTTGGAGTCAACTATTTTTACACTGTGAGTCCTATCTGTGACCCAGTATACAAACCTCCTAGTGATATAGGGGTTGATGCCTAGCTTAGTGAGTTTTGCATGATTCCTGAGTGGGGAATGTTATCAAAGGCCTTGGCCAGATCAAGGTAGGCTGTATGTGCCACCTTGCCTTCGTCCACAGCTCCAGTGACTGACTCAAAGAAATTGACCATGTTGATTGAGCAGGTATGACCTACCCTTCACAAAACTAAACTGTGTGGGATCCTGAGTCTGCAGATTCCCATATCCCTGTTTATTAGGTGCATGATGATGCATTCCATAGCTTTGCATAACAGACTTGTCAGGCTATTGGGGCAGTAGTTCCCAGGGTCTGTAGTTGCACCTCCTTTGTGGAGAGGGGTGACTGTAGAAGTACACAATTCAGTAGGGAAAAAGCCTGAGGTGAGGCTGTGATTGAACAGGGCACATAGGTGAGGTGCCAGGTCACCCTGTAGGTCATGTAGAACACAGCCAGGGATATTGTCAGGTCCCATGGAAGCTGTATTCTTGGCCTTGGACAGTGATGTTTTAACATGTGCAGCAGTAATACTGTGCGCCTGGCAGTGTACTGGTATTATGATTAGTCCTTTGGGGGGTGGGAGAGTGGTAACATTTGCAATCAATATGTCAGCCAGTACATTGGCAATATTTGTTGGCTCAGTCTAGGAGGTACCATTGCCCAGTAACTCAGAGCAAATCTTGGCATTGCAATGGAGATTCTTTACATAACTGTATGAGGCCTTGTGGTTGTCTTTACTAAGTGCTCCAATTCTGTTTTCACAGCAAGCTTTGTAGTATTTGATGCGGGATCTCAACTTTTACTTGAGGCTGATAAGGGGTTATGACTTCACCTTATTCCATATCAGTTTTCTCCTTCTGTTGTACATTTTCTTTATGGCCGGGGACCACCAGATTGGCTTCCTTTTTTTGGAGTGAGGGTCTTGGTTCTATTGGGTATGGTGGTATCCATGCATTTGTGTATGTGTTCATAATGCATTGTTATTTGATTCAGCAGTCATGCAACTAGTCTCCATTTGCATGGTTGCCATGAGGTTAGCCATCTCTGTTTTTAGGAGGCCAAAGTTAGCTTTGGAAAGGCTTTTCATGGTGGTTACCTCTGCAGGGGGGTGGGAGGGCTGTGGATTTTCAAAGGTGATTACTTTGTGGTCAGATCCAGCAAGGGAGGAGTTGATTATTTGTGTACAGCAACAGTCGCCCATGTTAGTAAGGACCAGGTCAATGTGATGGGCAGGTGCATCGGTACATTAGTAGCTTTCCCAGTTAATGGTGGGGTAGTTGAAGTCAACCAGTATGAGAGTGTTAGGTTGGACACTAATATTCTCCAGGGTGTTTAAGGACATGGAGTGTATGTCTTGAGACACGCTTGAGGATGTATAGCAGGCTATAATCTGAACCACTGTCTTGCCCAATGTTAGCTACACCTGCAGCATCTGTGATGCATAATGTTGGTCTACCACTCTGGAGGTGTGTGCATCCTTTATGAATATGGAAATACCACCACATTTGGAGCTTCAGTCCAAGTTCTGCAGCCAAAAGGTGTGGAATGAGTTATAGGCTGGTAGTGCAGGGGTGTTTCCTGCTGCCTTTAACCGGGTCTCTGTTACAGTACAGATGTCATTGTTTCCCATTTTAAGGAATACTTCCAGTGAGTGCATTTTCAGATTTAGACTTCTAGGGAGCAGCAGCATGACCCTCAGATTGCATGTGTTTGTAGCTGTTATATATTTATGTATATATATATATATATATATATATATATATATATATATATATATATATATATACACACACATATATATATATATATATATATATATATATATACACACACATATATATATATATCTATATATATATATATATATATATATATATATATATATATATATACATACATATATATATATATATATATATATATATATATATATATATATATATATATATAATTTATTTATTTTATTTATTTATTTATATTTGTTGACCGGGAGTGTCCGACTGGATGTAGGTCCATTTTCAGCGGAGGCCTGGGGAAAAAAGCTCCACAGTTAAAATAAACAGACAGTAGTTACATTGGATTACATAGCAATTAACAATTTACACAGCAATTACTTACAACATATTTACAGATGAAGAACACAGTACATCAGTAGACAATTAGAACCTTTATCTGTGAAGTACATAACAGACATTAACAAATGTTACAATAAGAAGTTCCTGCTGTATAATAATTACTAGGCTTATGAGCATCTGAGCTTGCTATAATCAAGGTAGTTAGTGGAGTGGAAAGAAAGGTAGTGGTTGGATGGGGTGGGTGATATTAGAGTGGAAGTTGCAAGGGCATAGCCAGCATGTTTTTAGGTGCGCTTTTAGTAAAGATTTGAAGTGGGTGCATGATGGTATGAAGGTAACTGTGGGTGGGATGGAGTTTCATAATTTGGCTATGGCGCAAGAGAATAGTGATTCACCAGCAGAGTTATTGGCTTTAGTGATCTGCAAGTGATTTTTGTTGCTGGATCTTACTAGTCTGGTGGTGCGAAAGGGTTGGAATAGATTCTGGAGGGATGGGACATTTAGTGGATGGTTTACTAGTTTGTGGGCGAGTGAGAGTTGATACCATTGAAGGAGGTGAGGGAGTTCAAGCCAGCCCAGTTCAACGGGTGAGACACAGTGGTGACTACCGTAGGATGCCCCTGTGGCAAATTTGGCAATTTTGTTGTAGCAGGTCTCTAGCTTGTTTAGATTGCATTGCCTTAGGTTGGTATATATTGGAGAGGCATAAAGTAGGGTGGAGATAAGGTGGGAATTTGCTATTGAAATCTTTGCTGCTTTGGTGAGAAGTTGCTTATTTCTGTATAATGCTCCTAGTTTTTTGTGGACTTTTTTTATGGTTATGAATATGTGAATGTCAAATTTTAGTTTATTGTCTATTTCCACTCCTAGCAATTTGGTGTGTTCAGTTGGGTATATAGTGGTGTTGTCTTTTGCTGTGATGTTAAAGTGAGAGTTGTTTTGAGTATGTTTGGTGGGTTGGAAGATGGGTAGTTTAGTTTTCTTTGGGTTGAGTATTAATTGGGCATTGGATAACCAAGTTTCAACAGAGGAAAAGGCTTTCTGTGTGACCTTTTTCAGTTTGGGTAGGGACTGGGCTGAGCAGATGATGGGTGAGTCATCTGCGTATTGTATGAGTGTGCCATATTTGGTGGCAGAGGCTAGATTATTGGTGAAAACAGAGAAGAGTAGGGGTCCAAGGATGGATACTTGGCGAACCCCTATGGAGACAGGTAGTTGGGGAGATATGTCATTCTGCCATACAACGGATTGTTGGCGGTCAGACAGGTAACTCTGAAATCAGTTGGTGACTGATTGTGAGAAGGATTGGTTATTGGGGATGGAGATAAGTTGTTTGTGTGGAACCATGTCAAATGCTTTAGACAGGTCTAGGAAAGTAGCAGAGGAGAGATAGCCATTGTTTTTATGCTGAAGGATAGTGTTAGTAAAGGAGAGTAAGGCAGTGGTGGTGTTATGGTTTGGTCAGAAACCATGCTGAGTACTGGAAAGGAGGTTGTTAGTAAGGAGGTAGTCTGAGACATGAGAGTGTATGCATCTCTCTAGTATTTTGGAGAGTGGAGAGAGAATAGCTATGGGGCAGTAACTGGTTAGTTCTGTGGAGGGGTCCACCTCTGTGGAGAGGAATTATATGTGATACTTTCCACAGTGTGGGAACGTAACTTTCTGACAGAGATCGGTTAATCAAGATGGATACTGGGTAGGCCAGAGCATCAGCTGTGATTTGTAGGTATTCATTTGGGAGGTTGTCTGCTGCTAATTTGGTGGGCTTAAGTTTCGTTAAGAGTTTTTTATGTTGGAGGTAGGCACAGGAGAAAAAGAGAAGGCAGTGGGGAGATTACTAGTTGAAGGTGTGGGTTGGAGGGGAGGGGGGTTGTATTGTTTAGCTAGTGATAGTATGGTTTGTGTGAAGTGTGTGTTGAATGAGGTAGCAATATTTTCTGAGGAGTGAGGGATGTTAGGAGGAGGGGTACTGACTTTACCTGGGTGGAGGATGGAGTTTATGGAGGACCAGAATTGTTTGGGGCCGTGTTGGGAGGAGTCTAGTGCAGACTGGTAGCATTGGAATTTGTCCTGTTTTATTAGCTTTTTGACTCTATTGCGTAGTTCTAGGAATTTCTGTCTAATTGACGGGGCTTTGGTTTTGTGCCAGTGCACCCAGCTTTATCCATGTTTTTAATTTCTGACGTAGTGGTTTTCTGTAGCCATGGGGAGGGTTGTACTTTGATTCTGGAAAGTCTTATGGGGGCATGGTAATTAGGGATGCTCAGGAAGGTAGTATTATAAAATTCAACTGCGTCATCAAGACTGAGGTACTTTAGAGGATGCCAGTTACATTCTTTGAGGAATGAGATGAATGTGAGTGGGTTAAAGTTTAGTTTTTTACGTATTTGATGGTAGATGACAGGTTTAGCTTGGTATAGGTATTTTTTGAGTAGGAATGTTGGGGAGTGATCACTGAGGCTATCTGATAAACAGCCTGTTATATATGACTGGGGGCTCTTACTGACTAGTATCCAATCCAGGGTAGTGTGCTTGCTGGAGTTTTTATTTATCCTGGTTGGCGAATGGACTAGTTGGGTGAAACCATGAAGATTTACATGATGGGTTGGATGGTTGCCAGAACAGGATTGCCAGTCAATATTGAAATCACCTAAAATGATAGTTTCTTGGGGGAGATGGGGGGTAGACCAGCTGAGGAGGTTTTCTAGTGGAGGGATGTTTTGCCTAGGTGGGAAGTAGCATCCAATTATGTTGATGGTTTTGTTTTGGTTTATTTTGAGGATGGTATATATTATTTCTTCATTGCCTATTTGTGGAGCTGATGATTTTAAGATCTGGATGTTTAGATGCTGTTTAAATATTATAGCTACACTGCCTCCTTTCTTGTTTAGCCAGTCTACTCTTAGTATTCCATAACCTGTAGGGAGTATTTGCTCACTGGTAATGTGAGGTTTTAGCCCGGTTTCTGTCAGGATGACTATATCTAGGGAGTACAAGTCTATGGTGGCATGGAGTTCATGGACTTTGCTGGATAAACTTCTAATATTTAGGCTTAGTAGAAGGAAGTCACTTGGCTTTCTATTGGCTGTAATATGGGAGAAGTTGTGGTTTCTAGTCTGATTATGAAGATTGGGGTTGGAGATGGCAGGGCCAGGGTTGGGGTGGATGTCTCCACTTAGGGCTAGTTTTGATATGCATGAGGTTATTAGTTTTCTCAGTTTTTGAATGTGTTTGTTTATAAGGGAAACTTTATGATTGTGCTATGTGGGTAATAAGTATGGTGGGAGGGTTACTATGTTAAGTTGTAGGGATGCTTTATGTTTGAGTAATATAGTTGGTAGAATATGCAGGGGGTGCATAGGGATGGTTCTTGAGTTGGTGGGAGGGGAGATGAGTGAGGGTGAGACATGAGTGGTGGTGTGAATAGTAGTACATTGGTAGTGGTTGAGTGGGGGAATGATGGAGCTTTGGTAGGATGTAAGATATGCAAGGAGAGTGCATGCAGTGAGCATAGGTAAGGCATGCTTGTACATGTTAGTTGAGGAGGTGTGATAGTAGTGGGAAGATGGAGAAGGTAGTGTTGGGTTAGTGCTATGGTTGGCTATTGGAAAGATGGGAGGGGTTTGTGAGTGTAATAAAGGTGGGACCACTGGGGGCGGGAGGGAATAGGGGGCAGGGTGGGGAGCAAAGCGGGTAGAGACCCTGTTATTTGCTCTTATGAGGGAGCTGGAAACAATCAGGTAACAAGTATATATATATATATATATATATATATATATTTACCTTTCTATATATGTGTGTGTGTATGCATATATGCAGATATAAATTTAGATGTATATCTCTCTATATATATATTATGCATAGATTTTCTCCATACATATATACATGTATATATATATATATATATATATAGAGAGAGAGAGAGAGAGAACCTGACTGATACTACAGACTCCTTTCCCTACTGTTGAATGACTGTACTAACTGATATGTTTGGAAAATCATCACCATTTTATAGAGCTCAGATGGTGTAATGGTACATTGTTTTGATTGTAGTTTACAGGCCCCTGGGTTCAAGACTTGGCAGGACTTATTTTGTTACAAGGCAGAACAGTTGCTTCTGGGGAGGGAGGGATGAGGGCAATATTTAAAAGAGGTCCCTAGTGTAGGCCCTTTGACCCCCATTTTGACAGACTTTGGACAGATTTGTTGAAGTAAGAGGTTCAGAGTATGGATCTGATGTCCGACTGCACTACATATATAAATAAATAAATAAATGTGTGTGTGTGTGTGTGTGTGTGTGTGTGTGTGTGTGTGTGTGTGTGTGTGTGTGTGTGTGTGTGTGTATATATATATATATATATATATATATATACATATACATATTATATATATATATATATATATATATATATATATATATATATACATATATATATATATATATATATACACACACACACACACACATATATATATATATATATATATATATATATATATATATATATATATATATATACATATTCATATATATGTATATATTTATTATATATAGATATATAGATATATTTTGTTTTAGGTACATACACACACACATATAAAAACATGAGCCATATTTACAGCTCAGATGGCTTAGTAGTGAATTGCTGTGGCTATGGTGGGCAGGATCCTGGGTTCAAGACTTGCAAGGGCTGATTATTTTTTTGCTGGGAAGAAGAAGGGCTGTTGGATACAGAGTGATTAAGGCACTTTTAAGCAGTTGTAAGCGGATTTCTGAGGTGGTAAGCAATGCTAACTTCTAGCTAACTATGTTACATACAGTTAACCTTAAAAGTGCTTAATCTATGTAGGCATCGCTTAGCACTGCACAAACAGACTTAATCCCACTAACTGCTGCTTAGTCCCGCTTACCACTGTGCTAATTTCTTTAAAAGAAAAGAAAAAAGGGGTGATAGGAAAGTGGCGAAAAAGGGGGCATGAAGAGGGAAAAACAATATTAAAGATAGCTAGAGATGTGCAGGATGGGTGTAGGTAAGGTCCATAACTGTCCATTTCATCTACAACAATAGCTGTGCATATATACTGAATTTGGAGGTAAATTTGGACCCTCAAACACCTGAGAGAGGGGGTGAGGACAACAATAATGCATTCTGAAGCCAATTAGACCAGATTAAATGCATCCAGTGGACACATGCGAAATGGACAGCTATGTATGGGGAGAAATGTTTTTCTTTTTGGGGAACAGATTGCCCTTTTTTTTAAGGTGAGTGTGGGATGTTGGTGAAAGATAGTAGGTATACCTGGGGATTTAGGTTGGGTAGGAAGACAGACTAGACAGGCAAGACAGCATACAGGGATGGTATATGACACATGTGGGGGGTAAACACCTTGGATGGGGAGGGGTGTTTGGTAATCGGAAGCCCATGAGCCTCCAAATGGATACAGTTGGACTGAGGTTTCCACCCATGGGCAGTCACCAATGCACCTTCACGGCCCCAAAAGTGGCTGTGCTGGGGGTTGAGCAGGAGGGGCAGGCTGACTTTCTAAATGCACCACACAGCCCTCAAGCTGGCATAGCAGATCTCCCAATTCTTTGTGGAGCTCCCTACGCACCAGACCCTGTACCCAGCTTCGGGTGACAGAATTCTGTCTGCCTGGGGGGGGTGAACCCCATCCCCTGTAGCAGTTCCACCCAAATGTGGTGCAGAACCAGCAGATGAGGATGTCCCGAGGTGGGTCCCAAATGTGCTGGGCCCTGTGTCATGGCCAGATGAGGTGGGAGAGGTCGATCCACTGGGATCAGCCTTCCCAGACATGGTATGGGGTTGCAGTTTTAGAACATGTTGGTTAGTCAAGAAAAACACATTCCAGGATTAGTTATAGCAGCATGCATGAGTATTCCTATTAACCCAAAACAACAGATGTGGAACATTTGCATAGCAAACAGAACACATATGGAACCACAGTGGGCATTACACCAACATGCAGGTTACATTGATAGCAAAAGACCTCCATTGATACTATTTGAAGAGGGAACATTAATTGGAAAACATTTCAATATTTGTAGAACAATAGGTCACATGTCCCAACTGTAGGTTTTGGTGAAAACATACCCATTGTTTTATGTGTTTAGATTATTGGTGAAGACAAGGTGGAGGAAAGAGAGAGAGAGATGTCAATTAACAAATGTAGATTCTTGCAGTGATCACAGCTTTAATGATCATTGCTCTAAACATTACTTTACAGGTATTATTACAACAACCCATGGCCTTGGGTTGGGCAGTGGTATGCTTGTACACAGTGTATAATTACAGCCTTCTTATAACTACTTTATACCTTTTCTTACCTGGCACACTGGTGGAGGTGATTTCTGTTAACATTACCTGACTGTTTCTACCCATATTCACATAGTCGGAGTTACATATGTGCACTCATATTGTGTGTGTGTGTGTGTGTGTGTGTGTGTGTGTGTGTGTGTGTGTGTGTGTGTGTGTGTGTGTGTGTGTGTATGCTACTGCCATACTCTGCCTTGATTTCTATTGGTCGCCCTGGTTGTTGGCAGCAGGGACCAGTAGCTGTGACAGCATGACACTTGAACATTCATTGGGTAGCCTACTTGGTGTATGTACTTCTCTTGCTGTCATTTGCAGCCTTGGGGTTGGGCCATGGGTGTTGGACACAGTACAGCTATAGCTTTCTTATAGCTACTTTATACCTTTTCTTGTCTGGCAGACCTGTGGAGGAAATTTCTGTTAAACCTACCTGACTGTTTCTACACATATTCACAAAATCCTAGGTGAAATTATGCATACAACTTACTACCACTCCCGGGATTCAAGCCATGCCTGTTTGTGCATAAAATACAACAAAAGTTTTTGTGTTTTATCAGAGCAAGCTATTGAGAAATGACTGTCTCTTTCTTGAATGCTTTCTGACTAATACTCTCTTGGTTGTACAATCTGACCTTGTAATTATGACATTCTTATACATACATTCCTATACATACCTTTTGACATAGCACAGTGTGGAAAACATTGGTTAACACAACATTACTATTCAGATATCAGATCTTGGTGCATGAAACATTTCATATCAGTTAATCTCATGTCTTACAAAGGCACTAACTTTGTCAGATGAGACTTGATTGTTTAATGCTTTCAGTGCTATAGTTGCTGTACATAACCTGTACACATTTCAATTCATACATTACCAAAGTAAACACAACCAGTCCATGGTTTTGAATTTTATTGACTGGCAGTTACAGTTTTATATATCTATAACCTATATGAGACTGTTACTATAATATTGTTTGGTTTATTCAGTACAAACCATACCCATTTTTAATACTGCAAGGTGACAATATATTCGTTTATATTTATTTGGTATGGATACTACAAGCTAGATTCTTACTCACCAGCCTTGTGATGCAGCCTTAGCAGCCTGCTTGCATGGGCTTCCTGGTTTGCAGCCTGCTCAGCTGGAGCTGTAAAGAAGATAGAGAAACATTTATGCATACCTATACATCACATACACAGGCTGGACTTTGGTAAACAGTAATTGATATTAATACTTACACATGCCTGGGACATCCCTCTGCCATGCATCTTGGACTCACTGGTCCAAGAGCTCATTCTTCCTCCACTTCAAGTTGGAAAAGTGGTGCCGGACACCAGTTCGAGGGATGCCAGTGGCAGTGGTGAGATTGTGGGCGAGACTTTCCCAGACCTCCGCTTTGTATTGGGAGCCCTGGTACTGGTCCTGCAGCAGTCTCATATCATGTTTTTTACAAGGAGTCTGACCATGACCCTGGACTCCTGTATGTCCCAGTGTTGCACCCAAAATTGCACACCCTCTCTAACACGAGCCATAGTACCTACAGTGGGGAGCTACAACCAGTTATGAGCTGTATTCCCACCTGCAAGGTTTAAATATGGCCAATTTCCTGGCCTTTGCCATGATTGGATGGTGTTGAATATGCTAAGCTAAGTGCTGGGCAAACCTGCTTAGCTGGTATATGCATTGCTTAAAGGAGTAGATGCTAAGCACTGCTTACCAGTGCACAAATCTGCTTAGCTATGCTAATTCTTGTTTAGAATTTACATTTAAGCAATGCTTATACTGGCTAAGCATAGCTGAGCACAAGTTAGCATTGTTCAGCTTTCCTTTTACAGACTATCAGCATTGTGGGGTTAATTCTTCATAAACAGGTTCATAGGTAGGTTCATAGGTAGGTACTAGGCTATTGGCCTAGGGCCTATAAAAGCCTAGCCAAAAAAGGTAGCCTGGCTTTTGCCACCCAATAAAATTATTTTCCTGTGCCCCTGTTGAGCAGAGCCACAGAGGTGATCCCAGGGTGAATTTCCTATTTCCCATCCAATCATCAAGATTTTTCTTGAAGAGTGGTAATGAGGAGCTTTGTTTGATATAGATAGGTAGTTTGTTCCAGAGTATGGGAAGCCTCTGGGACAGGAATCTATCCCACCAACATGTTCTGTTTACTGTGGTGACACAGTTCAGGTCTCTAGACTGTGTAGCTCTGAGGGATTGGGATTTCTTTAAGTGGAGCATGTCCAACAGCTTGGCGTTTGACATAGCTTTGTATGTTAGGCAGAGATTGCCTCTGAGTAGGTGATATGCGGTGGAGTAAAGCTGGAGTTTTTTGAGATGGTCTGCATAGGGCATCTGTTTGAGGCTGGCAATCCTCTTTGTGAGGTATTTCTGTGGCCTTTCCAGTTGTTATAGCTGTATTGTGAGGTACATACCAAAAGGGGCATTGTACTCTATAATGGGTCTAATGAGTGACGAGTAGAGGAGAACAATGACCTCTTTTTTCCTGGATGAGAAACCTTTTGTGATGAGGTGTGCCATGTAGAAGGATTTCCTAACTACTGTGGAGATGTGATTATCAAAGAAGAGACTACTGTCCACCTGTGTCCCAAGGTCTCTTATCACACTTTTGGTGTTAAGTAGACTACCACCTATGTGGTAGCTCATGGGCGTAGAGTTTTTACCAAAGGGGATGACAATGCACTTTTTGGCATTGAGCTTGAGGCCATGTCTTTGACACCAGGCATCTGTCTCAGTGAGGCCCTTTTGTAGGATGTCCACATCGTTAGGCGTTTCAATTATGGCTCCTAGTTTGCAGTCATCTGCAAACTTCATTACCCAAAGACCTTCTGTGTTAGCCTGTACTTCAGAAAAGTAGATACCAAACAGGAGAGGACCCAGGACTGAACCCTGTGGTAGTCCACTTGTCACTGATCTGAAGTCGGATTTGGAGTCTGCTACTTTCACAGTGTGGGTTCTGTCAGTAAGCCAGTTGGCAACCCATCTTGTGACATAGGAATGTATACCTAGTTTAGTGAGTTTATCTATAATTCCAGAGTGGGGGATGGTGTCAAAAGCTTTGGCAAGATCTAGATAGGCTGTGAACCACCTTACCCTCATCTATGGCTTTGGTGACTGCTTCAAAGAAGTCAATCAGGTTTAGAAGATATGATCTGCCTTTTACAAAGCCAAACTGGGTGGGGTTCAGAGTTTTGAGATTACTAATGTCTTTGTTTATAAGTTCCATGATGATACATTCCATGGCCTTGCAGGCCAGGCTCATTAGGCTAATGGGGCGGTAGTTCTTGGGGTCTGTGGTGGCTCCCCCTTTGTGGAGTGGGATAACTGTCACTGTGACCATTTATTGGGCACAAAGCCTGAGGTGAGGCTGTGATTGAATATGGTGCTTAAGTGGGGTGCCAGTTCATTCTGTAGTTCATGTAGAACACAACCTGGGATGTTGTCAGGTCCCATGGATGCTGAGTTTTTGGCTTTGGAGAGTGTGTTTTTTTACCTGTGCAGCCATGATTACAGGAACTTTGCATTCGTCTGGTATAGAGATGGGCCCTTTAGGGGGTGGGGGGGGGTAAAGTTAGCACTGAACCTTTCTGCCAGGATGTTGGCAATATCAATTGGTTCTGTATATTTAGTGCCATTGTGCTGTAACTCAGAGCAGATCTGAGTGTTGCCATTGAGATTTTTGACATAGCTATAGAATGCTTTGTGGTTGTCTTTAGAATCAGTGGCGATTTGTTTTCATAACTAGCTTTGGAGGATTTTATGAGGGATCTCAGCTTCTTACTGAGGCTGACCAGGGAGTTCTTCCAGTCATGGGATTTTACTCTTTTTTGCAACAGTTTCTTTCCTCTGTTGTAGAGTTTGTTTATGCCAGGGGACCACCAGATTGGCTTCCTTTTTTTGGAGAATAGCATCTTGGTTCTGTTAAGGATAGCACGGTCTATGCACTTGTCTAAGTGCTTATAATTTGCATTTGTGTAGGATTCAGCAGTCGTACCTCTATTGTCCATCTGCATGGGTGTCGGGAAGTTTGCCACTTCTGTCTTAAGAGGTGTGAAGTTGGCTTTGGAGGCATTTTTTACGGTGGTTTCCCTAATGGGGGGTGGGGGCGGGATGTGGATGTCTAGGCTGATTAGGTTGTGGCTGGATCTGACCAATGAGAAAATGACCTCTGGTGTGGAACACCGATCGTCCATGTTGGTAATGACCAGGTCTAGGATATTGCTGCCCCTGGTGGGGGTGTGGATAGGTTGATCCAAGGCATTGTAATTTATGAATTCCAGAAAACATTGAGCAAAAGAGTTGGTACATGAGTAGTTTTCCCAGTTAATGGTGGGGTAGTTGAAATCGCCCATTATTAGGGTGTTGGGTTGTACCCTAATATTTTCCAATGTATCAAGAAATGAGGAGTGGGAATCCTGGGGCATGGTGGGGGATCTGTAGCAAGTTACAATTTGCATTGTGGTCTTGCCCAGAGTTAGTTACACTTGGATAATCTCAGATGCATTATGCTGAGCAACTAGTCGGAGGTGTGGATATCCTTAATGAATATGGACACGCCTCCACCTTTAGTGTTTCAGTCCAGGTTAGGTGGCCTAAAGGTGTGGTATGAATTATAGCCTGGTAATGCAGGGGTGCTCTCTGGAGCCTTGAACCAGGTCTCTGTCACTGCACAGATGTCAATGTTTTCCATTTTAAGGAGTGCCTCAAGAGAATGCATTTTGAGGTTTAGACTTCTAGCATTGAGTCGCATTACCCTCAGATTTTGCTTGCTTGTACCTGTTAAGGTGGTGAATTTGTCATTTGAACCTTGCCTAAAAAAGGCACTATAGGGGTGGCAAGAGCCTTAGCCAGTATCCAGAATCCCAAGGGTGACAGGTGCCGGCCATCTCTGGGAAAGCATCATGGTCTGTCGATCATGTCATCCCAGGCAGACAGATTCTGGATCCTCTTAGAATGACACCAGAAGCTTAGCCAATTGTTGAAGTCAATCATTTTGTCATTGTACTGTGGTATAATTCTGGGTGGTGGCAGGATGCTACTCATGGCTAGGGTCATACCTGCGTGGGCCTGGGCTACAAGATTGGAGAGCTCCTCCATGTCTCTTTTCATGTAGTCCAGGGAGGTACATCTCAGGTCATTCACAACAACATGGACAGTGACAGAGTCATATTTGTACTTGTTGTGGAGTGACCTGAGTGCATGCTTTATGTGGCAGATCCTGGCACCCGACAGGCAGCTGACAGTAACTTTCTCCTTGTTTAGCCTGGTGAGTGGAACATCAGTGTGCCTGACTATAGAGTCACCTATGACTAGAGTGTTGGGTACGTTGTTATGCCTTATGGGCTGTGTCTGAGTGGCACATTGAGTTTGTGGGCTATGTATCATTTGGGTTGTGTTGGGGGGTGGAGGTTGCATGCGTTTCTGCTTTGGAGGTCTCTGTTGCTTGAGCAGATTTTTATTGAGAGCCTCCACAAATGTAGGTGTGTGTTTTGTGTTGCTATGTGTGTGTTTTGGTGGCGTAGGTTTTGAGGGACTATGTGATGAGTGTGGTGTGGTGCAAGTGTTTACCTTCTCCTCTTGATTGTCTAGTCCAGTCTTGAGTGAAGAGAGCTTTGCTTCCAGTTTGGCTATATAAGTTCATCTCTCACAGGTTGTAGTGTTGGGTTGTAGGAGGATTGTCTGTGTACATGAGGCAATTGCTGCATTGCCCCCAGACGCTCAGATTCATCAGGTAGACAGGAGAAAACACAGAGAGCTGACCCTTAGAAATGCCTGGATAGGTGCTTATTTATTAAGTACTAAAAACTGTTTTCCTCTAGACAAGTGAGGGAAGTTGAGTGCTGTAGTAATTTGTAGCTTATTTAGTGCTTACAACGAGTTCTGAACAAGTGCTGACCTCAAAGAAACAGATTTGAGTGCTAAAACTAAAAAACTCGCTAGTACTAAGGGAAAATTTGAAGAGCAGACTTTATGGTGCCGGGAATAGTTTAACCCTAGCTAAGCGGCAATGCATAAAGTGTATTTTTTTAATATAATAGTAGCAAATGAGAAAACTGATTTAAAAAAATTAACCAATAAAATGCTAAAAACTGAGCCCCGTTCCAGCAGTCTTTGATTAGACAAGTTCTATTATGATATTTATGTCTACCTTCCATAACATCCCCCTATGTGCTTTCATTACAATACATTCTTTTGTGGCTATGTTGTTTGGGACACTTCTGTTTATATTGGGGTTTCATGTCTGTACTACACTGA
The DNA here is from genome assembly GCF_019279795.1 of Protopterus annectens. Lineage (NCBI taxonomy): Eukaryota > Metazoa > Chordata > Ceratodontiformes > Protopteridae > Protopterus > Protopterus annectens. The sequence continues at coordinate 986,634,571 of NC_056747.1, forward strand.
CACCTCACATTTGGACCTGCTACCCTACCCTGGCTAACAAATATATATATATATATTATTCACTACCTACTGATAACAATATATATTTTCATGCTTTATTAGCAGATAAAAATGAATGGATTGAATAGGAACTTGAACCGCAAATACCCTATTATTTAACAAAAGCTGTAACCGCTACACTATTTCACTTTATACCAGTTGTGCCATATATTTGTATTTAGCTCATTGGGATGTGTAAGCTAGGCTGAGCATAGCTACACGATGTGCACTCCCACTCAGCTACGCTTAAAATTTATTGTGGACAGAAAAAAAAAATACATATGTGTTTTATTTTTACTTATTGTAGGAGTTTGCACATTGCTTTCTGCACCATTATCTGTGTATTGCTCTTACAAACTTAGAAAGTTGATAGGATAAACAGGTTTTACATTAGCTTAATGTTTTGGTCCTGTGGAGTCAGGGAGGTACATTTTAGGAGGAACACACCAAAATATATGAGTCAACTATCTGTACACATTTCAAAAATAGTTGAGAGGTAAGCTCTACAGTCCACAGACACTAAAAGGTGTCCGTGGACACTTTTGCTGCTTTTGTATTGCCGGACGGCAACTCTGGAGTGCAGAGGGCATGTGTATTGTAAGAGTACTGCTCTCGGACACGCCCCCTACACTTGTATACAGACCCATGTCCATGTAGGAATACAGCAGCATGTCTTCATGCATATGCAAGGTGCGCTTCTGTTCTATACGGACACGGGACGCTTTGTGTAAGAATAACTCTATTCTTATATGGAGCATTGTTGAATCCAGAGGTATGTCTTCCTTTCTTCGTTATTTTGTTTTTTGCTCAAAAGGTTTTTATTTTCAAAATATAATTGAATGACATCTATAATATTTGAATATAACATCTAAATAACTATGTACATTGTTTACATTAGCCTGACAGTTATAACAGAAATCCATCTATACCATTATTTGTAGATATGACCAACCAGTTATCAGAAAATGTCTGTTTAATTATTGCATTGTGTTAATTAATGATAAGATTTTCTTCCATGGGTTGATGAGCAATGGCTTAGGATGAACCCTTAATTCTTTAATTTTAATTTCCATCAGCGCTGTAGTCTTCATTAGGTTATAGAAATCTTCCAGAGTCGGTAAAGTATTTATATTCCATCTTCTAGTTATACACTTCCTTGATATTGCAAGTATTGTCCATAATAAATACATACTAGTCATGTTCAATTGAGGACCTTCGTTCACATTTAACAATATAAGAGCTTTAGATAATATGAACGAATCATTAAATAAATCTTGTAGAAAGTTATATATACCATTCCAGAATGGTTTAATTTTAACACAATCATAGAAAATATGATTCCAATCTGCTTTGTGAATTTGTTTACACCTCCAACATATTCCATTTGAGGAGAGATCAATTTTAATAATTCTATCAGGATTTAAAAATGCTCTATGTAAGCATTTCCAATTAAATACTTTCCAGTATTGTGTAACAGAAGTATATTTTATCGATAATAAGATGTTTAATTTGATTTCTTCAGTTAACTGTAGTGAGTGTCCTTTTGTTATATATTTCCAAAATGTTATTTTGGGATATGTTTTGTATTTTATCAATAGCTTGTAAAATTTTAAAATACCATTTCCCATATCAAAATCCTTATATATGATTTCATATAAGTATTTCATAAGTTAAGGCATTTCTTTAAATGAAAAGTTATTAATTATTCTGCATAAATCTTGCAAATATGACAGAATGCTTTCTATAATCAGCCAATCTTGTTGGAGAATTGTGCATGTTGTTATTACTGTTTGTATATCCAGAACTTTAAGGTCTTTGATACACTGAAATCAGCAAATCCTTTCTGTTCCCATGAATTAATTATTTCTCGATATAGTTTATGTGGGTAATTCTTTGTGAGACTGAATGGTGTTAAAATGTCAACCCAAATTTTTAAATCTATATTTGTATTAATGAGTTTTCTGAAAGAATTGATGTAATAATTAATCAAATGAGTCTCAGAGGGCTTTGTTATATTATATTGCAAGATGATACTTAGTATATCCCAGGGTATATCAAACTTACCCAATATTTGGAATTTTTTTCTCTAAATCAAACTCATTTATTAATGTTATAGTTAATAATTCTTTTCCATTTGCAGAGTAATTTGGATTTATCCAATCTGTAATGGTTTTAGATATGGATGCCTTTATAGATATTTCAATGCCAGGAAAATTAATTCCTTCCTGTTTCCATGGCCTAATATGATGTATTAAGGCTATTCTATTTCTTTTGGGATACCATAAAATATTTATTAGGCATGAGTTAATTTGTTTACATGTATTCCTTTCTGGGAACAACTGTATAGCCAATGTTATATACAGAATCTTAGGTAGTAAAACCATTTTTATTAATTGTAGTCTATCTTCAAATGTTAATATTTATTTATTCAATTTTTCCACATGTTTTTATTGTGTTGGTGATATTATTATAGTTTTTTGAGACAGGTTCCTTGTTATCTTTACATAGCTCTCTGTACATAGCTTGATTCCTAAATATTTTAGAGTGGGTACTTGTTTCCCTATAATGTGATTCCCCTTAGCTTGTGGTTCTTTCTTTTATTTAAAGATAAAAATTTTGATTTTGATTTGTTAAAATGGAGTCCCGAAGTCCTGTAGAATTTCTGTATTAATATAGCTAGTTCTTCTAAAGTCTCTCTAGTATTAGATAATGTCAGTAATATGTCATCTGCAAAAAGCATTACTTTAGAGTTGTATTGATCATAAACATATATTCCTCTGATTTTCAAATCATTGTGTATTCAATCTGCCAATATTTCAATAGCTAAAGCAAGTAAAATCAGTGACATGGGACAGCCTTGCTTAGTACCTTCTGTTATATGTATAGATTCAGAAGTAAAAGGACCTAGCTTGACATATGCTAAATTATTTGTATATATATTCTTTAAAAGACGTACAAAGGAATTAGGACATTCAAATAGTATCAGAACTTTGAATAGATAGTCCCAATTTAAGGAATCAAAGGTTTTTTCTATATTTAAGGTAATTATAAGTGTTTCTTTATCTTCTTTATTTATATGATCTATAAGGGTAATTATCCTTTTAATGTTGTCATGCTTGTGTCTATGATATATAAATCCTGTTTGATCATTATTTATAGTTTTGGATACTGTAATGTTCATTCTATTGGTTAATATAGTCATAAAAATTTTATAGTCATTATTCAATAATGATATAGGTCTGTATGAGGTACACAAATTTGGAATTTTGTTTTCTTTTAGAATTGGGGTAATTAATGAATATTTCCAAGAGGGAGGTATTAATGCTTGTGATTGAATTTCTAATAGAGTATTATGGAAGAGAGATAGTATCACTGGAGGAAAAAGTTTATATATTTCCATAATTATACCATATATACCTGGGGCTTTATTATTTTTGCCCTCTTTTATTCTGTCAGTAATTTCTTTATAGGATATGGGTGTTTGTAAATCTAAATTCAATTTTCCTGGAATGTTTTTTTTATATTAGATAAATTTGTATCTAGATTTAACAGGTCAATATGTATATTCTCCTTTTGAAAGTGTTCCATATAGTGATGTCTGAAAGCATCAAGAATGTCACTTATACCTGAAGCATTCTTCCCTTTCTTTTCATGATGCTTTTAATGCTGTTGGTGTTTGACTGCATTTTGATTCTTGTGGGTAAATTATGTAAATATTTAGGAGAAGTGGCAAAGGAATTAATTTTTAATTTTTCTAAAACTAAACTAGTTTTATGTGTTAGAATTTCATTATATTTTTTGTTTAATTCATCTATTTTCTTTTTATTCTCCAAAGAGTTTTGATTTCCTCCTAATTTAACTGACACTAATTTGGATTGCAAATCTAACAATTCAGAATCCCATTCTCTGGTTTTATTTTTGTACCAAGTAAGGGTTTTACCAAATATGTAAGCTTTCAAAGAATCGCAAATCATTATTTTGTTTATTTCTGTAGTATAATTAATATAAAAAAAACTGTAACTCTGATAACAACCAGGGTTTAAACTCTTTAATTTTAGTTATGTATGCTGGGATTCTAGTGTTAGAGATTAATGGTTTATACCCACTTTGGATGTTTAGAATCAGTGAGTTATGATTTGAAAAGGGACAGGGGATGATAGAAAAGTTAGTAATTTTTGAATTCAAGTCATGGGCAACAAATATTTTGTCTATTCTAGTTTGGGTACCAAATCTTTGATCTTGATGGGAAAACAGAGAATTATCTTCCTTTAGTTTGAAAGTATCTATTAAGTGAAATAATTCTTCCCATTTATTTAAAGCTTTTGAAACTGCAGATGAACGCAGCGGTCTCTTATTTGTAGTTTCAGATGCATCAAATATACAGTTAAAGTCTCATCCAATTATCAAGTTACCTTTATAATTATTGGAGATAAAATCTAAATGTTTCTTGACTGTTCCCTTACCAATTCCAGGGAACCAGTATAAGTTTACTAGAGTCCATATTCTATTATCAAATTTGACTATTACAAATGCCATAAGGCCTTCTTTATCTTCATGTTTATAAATAATTTCTGTGGTGATTACATTCATTTTCCATAGAATTGTTACCCCCTTTGTCTTTGTCTTATATGAAGATTGGGCCAGTATCATATAATCCTTAGGGTCCCATTTATAACTGTCAATTGTTTTGAAATGAGTTTCCTAAATAAATACCACTTGTGCTTTGTTCAGTTTTAAATATTTTAGTAGATCTGATTTCTTACTAGGATTATTTAAGCCATTAGTATTTAAAGATAATAAAGTTAAATCTGTCTTGAAATATTTATAAAGTATATCCTTATTCTTATTGTGACTATTAAACAGTTTTCTCTGACAACAGCAATCCTTATGTTAAAAAATAAACTTTTATAAATATTGATAGTTCTATTTTCTGTGTATTTGCCAATAAAGTGTTATATTGGTCAGGCTTACCAAATAAGTTTTTGTATAATAACCAAATTAAAATAACAACTATTAACATAACTAAGATCCATTCTAGCCATGGAATGTGAAACATTCATAAGCTGATGGATAAAACTAGGTTCATCTGATTATCACTCATACCTTTGACAATCCAAAACATATGAGCTCCATAAAATATACTATCATATGAAGATTATTTGTAATATAGATAAAGAAATGTGTCTTATTTGTAACAGATTATACTGTTCTCAACAGAATAATCAATAATTCTGCTGCAGTTTGAATTATCTACCTATTATAGATCCAATTAGTATTTACACGTAAGGAAGATGATGAGTAAATCAATCATGGTATGATAAATTACGCCATGCTTGAAAACACAATAAAGATGTAACTCCATAGATAGTCACCTAACATATTCACCAGTTTTAATGAAAACAAAAACTATCTTGTATAGTGCTCTAAGTTATTAGAAAACATACTTATAACACTTATTACATAAAATGAACTGACAAAATAAACTTTATATCTAATATTTAGACATTAATATAATCAATTGAATACGTCAGGGGTCATACTGTGCACTTTACTAACATATAAATGCTCATTTTGTTTTGTTACTAACTTGCTTAAAAACAACAAAGTTATATTATATATACATTAATTAGAAATAATGCATTTCAAATACAAGAGATCCCCTTCATTTCCCCACATTTTTATATAAGAAATTTTCCAACATGGCTCTTCTTAATGTGAAGGTATGATGTTATTAATTAAGTCTACAGATATCTGTTTGTGCTTAATGACCACTATTAATGACCATCCTATAGTTGTCTATCATACAAATCAACTCTGACTCCAGTTTCATCTCTATAGATTGACTATTGTTAACTCAAAACAGTTAATTCAGAATGTGATAATTACTTTCTATGACATTTCCTAAATTTCCGTATTCTATTGTTTGCCTTGAACAACTTTACCAGTTTATTATCATATATAAAAAACATTAAATCTCTTGGTAATAGCTTATATATTTTACAACGTCAAGATGGGTTTCAAACACTGAGAATCAAGATAAGACAGTTAATCCTGCTTGTTGTGCACATATCCTTGTATGAAAAATCAACTTGTTTCCTCTTAATGTTCAATATTATACATGTCTTTATGGTAAATTAAAACAGTGGTGATGTTATATAACAGGCCTCATTTACTAGATCCATTCACTTAATATGTAGATTCAATGAAACTAGTTTTCTTTGTGTAACAATTGTATATTGTTTAGCAGATATAATTATGTTAATATATTCCATAACCATTGTGTACATGTTGGCCATTGTCAAGTTCTTTCATGGACCATTAATTGTAGTGATTGTTCTGGTTACTGACTTTTCTCAAGCATTATTGTTTAATGAATATTTGCATGTAGAATGTAATGAGTTCACCTATATTGATTAATCCTTTGAAGCAGAAGTGTATTCTACTAATATATAGTACTACGCTTATATTATCTATAGCATGACATTTTCTATAAGCTAAATAGTAAGTTAATCAATTGTCTGTATATAGGCACTTAACTTAACAACTTCTTAAACACACAGGCAATCTAGAAGTCTAGATTCATCTCAAAGGCTCTGCAGAGCCACAATACATTGTCATCATGGTTTTCATTAGCATGGAAACCTAAATGGAGCCTATCCCTATAAATGTATACGCATAATGTGCACTAGCGGCTCGTGTGACAATCAATATAAAAGCTTCACTTCGGTACAGTTTTAACACCCTCATGACTCTGCATCGACTAAAAAAGCTCTTCCCTACTACAACCACTCTAATTTACATCCAATAAACATAAATACATACTCCCCAGGATTCATGAAGCTCGGTGCAAGGCTGGTGTTAGGCTTGCGCCGACTGTGTGACGTGAATATGGCACAGTAGCGCCGAATGCATATCAATGAATGCGCGCTGCTGCCACAGCCACGTGCATAGGAAATGAGCACGAGTGCATAGGGCATGTCGAAGTGCCGCACAGTGGCATGGAAATGTCAGCTGTCAATGTGCAACCTAAAATGCTTGCATATAACAGCTCGCAAGCAATAGTAATCACATCTGTCAGTATCCGTGGATACTGAAACGTATGCAAAGCATGCAAGACAGTTCCTGCGAACACAAAATTAAGAAGCAAACATAAATGCATGGCAGGGAATAACGGGTCCCTATCCCTCGAACAAATGACATGGAAAACCGTGTGCCTGTAGTCCAATGCGGTGTAGATAGTCATACCAAGTGGAAGTGAAACGCATCATGTTAGCGTGCCGCCAATAGGTACGTCCAGCCCAATGGTCAGGGTCACCAGCTGACCCACATTGTGAGGGAGAGTACACAGCTGGGCAGATGTGTCCATAACAAAACTACGATAAATGTAAATACCTAGTGACTGTATGACAAAATTATATCCCACAACGTATGTAATAGTCACATACAATAGGTAAGTCCGCATTTAACATACCATATGTGATAGAAAATAGAATAAGCATGTAAACAAAATAGAAGGAGCATATAAACTGCTACAACAATAAGGCAACATGTAGGCTTAAAGGAACAGTATTATCTGCAGCGTTGACTGTGGGTATGTGTTGTCCAGTACAATTGGATATGTGTCCGGAATATATCCCATCCTGGTCATAGGAAAAGGTGGCATCCTACCAATGATCATAACAGTCGGCCAAAGTCTGCACATATGCGGTCCAAGCCATCAGGATGTGTCACAGTTGAACGGGTATTACCTGAGTGTACCAACCATGTAATGAAAGTTAAGTATGGGTGTGCACCTATGTGCGTGATGTATAGCATGTAGAAGGTGAAACACGCCAGGGTAGTCCACACAACCATACAGGTACCTGACAAAGTTAGTGTATGCAATGTGTTACCCTGACCATGTCATGGGCCATCAACCAAAGCAGTGATGGATGGAGTGTCAGGAAATGTGTGTGGAGGGGATGGGTAATGGTATAATCCCCAAAGGCAAGACTGTGTCATATGCAGAATAGGTGAACTGGAGGTGTATGAGGGAGCAGCGGGTGAATCATAAAGAAACACAAAGAACATGTATACACATCTGCAATACAACCTGACAGGCTATACTGTAGAACACAATCCCACAAACATGAATATTAAGATGTGCGATACAAATGTACAGAAATGTCACTGGCACATACCCACAGATAGGTCCTGATGGAACTGGCCAAATCAAATGCAACACACCTGGATGCATAATGGAATACCCATCATCCCCTCCACAGCACACAACCCGCCCCCATACCTGAACGTCCACCAAATACAGCCATACTTGGCCTACTAGTTTGGCGCAGCCACATCTACACATAGTGACCACAGCACATATGTAGGAGGCAGTGTCACCCTAGGCAGTTCCAGGATTGCAAACTATGTATCCCTTGCATGTAAAACCCCCGGCACATTTTCGTAACACCAAAAGAATGTTCGTTGTTGGTCTTGTTAAATTTTTGGATATCCCGCATGGGATAAGTAACCTGTTTAAACATCAGAACGAGTATCAAGACATGATGTCCAGTCCTGTAGACATCTGGACACACGTTGGAATGTGCAGTAGTGGTGCACGAGACTGTCCAGCCCTAGATGGTCATGCAGAACCTACTACCCAGGATTAAACACCTGCCCGTGATGCACGTGTCTCAACATGAATAATCGAGAGAATATATTGTATACATTCGCATAGTGGCACCTGGAAATAGGGTGATGAAGGCACTGACGTAAACAGGATACCCCCTGATCCACTGTATGAGGGACAGTCAATGTGTGGGTAGGTGTGTCCTGACCAACAATGCCAAATGTCCAGTGACTGTAGGAAATAACTATGTACTATACTGCATGTAACAGTTGCCTAAAGCGGTCATGTCAGGATAGAAAATACGTAATTCGTACAAGAAACAGACTAACAACTAAAGTGCTAAAGGTATAGGCTCACAGCTAGGAAACTAATGAATGTTCTAAACCTGCACTGACCATGGGTATGTGTTGGCCTAAACAATCTGGTGTCCCCAGAATATATCCCAACTTGTACATATGACAATGTGTCAACCCTACCAATGGTCAGAGCATTCGCACAATAACTGGCCAGCCTCTTAATCACTCACAAAGCCAGTGACCTTTGGAGGAAAGGTGTTGAATGAGAATGACTAATTACAACATTGAAGAGTAATAGATGCATCTAACTGCAGAAAAGTAGTAGTAATACGAATCTGTCAACATGTTCCAAGTTAATAGTACCAATATGGTAGAAGTGTCTGTGATTGTCCCTGATTTGTCATAGCCTTGTCCCTATCACTGTAGAAACCAGTCCCCGAGAATCACAGAGGTCCATACACATATGTACATCAACCAACTGTCACAGTTGTTGACATTGCATACCTGTAGTGAATTTATAACTGATGTCCACGATAATATTCATTGTATCTATAAATGAATGAAATAGTCAAATGTGAAGGGAAACATGTGGAAACCTCCCCCTCCCACCCTGTATTATGTAGTGAAACCACTCCCCGCCCTATATTATGTAGCGCCGACCTAATAATGTGGTCAGAGGTGCCCACACACCTGTGTCTGTAACAGGTAGAATGTTACAGTCTGGACTAACTCTGTCCATGTGCTACATCTGATATTTGAGCAGTGACAGGGCAGGTCTAGTCACCAGTCGGGCAAGTCTAAACCCGGACCAGCACATGAACACCCTGACAATCAAACACACGTATGTGCGAGGACTATAAGCGTAGGTGTTCTGAATATCCTTGGAGTGAGTAGACATGCAGCATGGGTCCAGAGCAGTAGGAAACAGGGAATGTCGGAAGTGTAGTACTGCGGTTTTCCCAGCAGGAGAATGGATGCCTGCTGTGTAAGTGAAGCAGTGAGGCGTATGTCAGTGTAGCTATGTACCATGGGTATACATATAAATGAGGCAGAACAACAATAGTGTAGTGGTTAGAGCATCTGCCTAACGTAAAGGCATTCATGGTTCAGGTACGACTATAGCACATATTAATTTATTGTGTAATGAATGGCTCTGTGCTGTAAAGCCAACATTTAAACATGTAAAGTTGACCGTGTGTCTCGCATGGGGCCATTAACCGGATTCCATCAATCAAAGTGTTACTGTCATAAGGAATAAGGCACATGTAATCCCAAAGAAGTGGCAGTAAACATATGTAACTCAGAATAAGTAGATGCAAGTGCGCCTGCGTGGGTGTACGCAGCTTGTAGCATAGCAAATGTATGTTGTCTTGTACAGCTGTCAGACCTCTCAACCAATTGGGGACAAATGTCAACAGAATCAGGGACAAGTAAAGAAAAAATCAGGGACAGTCAGGGACCTTTTAAAATATTACTGCTATTTGAAACATTGACAGAATCAGAGCATATGAATTAATACACAATTTCTGAAGTAAAAGAAGTTCATAACTGTTAATTATTGTCATTATTCATTAAGTGTAATTCACCACCTTTCCTCCAAAACTCACTAGTTTTAGGAGGGATTAAGAGGGACAGACTTAAAATTTGAGTCAAAATCAGGGATGTCCCAGAAGATCAGGGACAGTTGAGAGGTATGACAGCTGTAACTTTTATATATATAGATATATTTATAGATAGATAGATAGATGTGTGTATAGATAAATATCCACAGACATAACAGAAATATGCAATTATATATGTATATATATATATATATATATACATATAAATATATAAATATATATATATATATATATGTAATGAACACCGAAAGACGAAAGCAAACATAAGGGTTGTGAAGGGAATCCAGGGTAAGTAAGGTATTATAAAGTGCTCACAGCATATGTCAGATAAAGCTGCATAACAGTGAGTAGAGCACCGCTCTTCACACCAGAAGCAGGGTTATACCAGTGGCCATAACATCGTTGAAGTGCTATGTCAACATTATACACAGATGGAATGTAGTACATGTTGCGACCACCTACACTTGTAACCCGCAAATCGTTCGTAATCCATAACACCAGGAAAGGCACGTATGTGCAAATATGAATGGATGTTGACCCTGTGAATACATGAGGCGGTACAAAATGTGTGTAGGGCCCCAATGCTCTGGAGAAGGAAATGTGTAAAGGTGTGTCATGGCTGCGATATCAGGTGTATAATGGCTGTTATGTGTGGAAACTCAACACGGGTGTGCTGGAGAAACTATGGATATGCGATTATGGACACAGGAGTGCTAGGGTATGTTGCGCCGGGTGCAATGGAGCGGCCCGTGTAGGTCAGCTAGTACGTAGGTGCGATTCCCAGATAGAGCGTTGTCTGCATGGAGACATGCGTGAATGGGCGTACCATTGTCGGACGTTGTGCGTCAGGGCTGGCAGCCCGGCACGTAAAACCTATACGCCACCCATGAGCGGAACGGAGTTATGCTGTGACAACCCCAAACCGGGAAAAGAAGAAAGACACAACTACATGAAGACATCAATATGTTGATGTACTTTCTCAGTAACACAAACACTCATTCTATTAACAGTAATAATATGAATGTGCACAGAAACAAACACAGTAGCAGGAATAATAGGCTGCGCATATGAGTAATAGGTCAAATGACACTGTATCTCATCACACTTATCAGCGGCACCCCAGACATGAAAAACCTGAGACATCTGACCACTGTATAACGTGCAGTATACTGATCACAAGTTCACCGGAGTGAAGTGTCGGTGTCATAATGACTAAGGCAATAGTATGCTGTTGAAGCAGAGATAAAACCCAATGCGCATGTGTAAGTGTCTATGTCCGGGAAATGTATAGGTTAATGGACACAGATGTATATATAGATAAAAACGTATATATATATCTACATTAATTTATATACACATATATATTTATACAGATATATATATACACACACACAAAGATATACTACGGATATATATATATAGATAGATATATATATACACAAACAACAGGTATTGATATATACACATACACACAAAACAAATATATATGTCATTGTAGATATACACATGTACATAACTAGGTTACTTTACAGCAATTAGGGGTAACATATATACAGGCCTGGCATATGTGACTGGGAGGTCCAATAAATAAACGTTGTACCCCCCACACCGCCCAGCTAGGCCAGGCAGACATGCAGACAGGCAATAAAGATTAATACACTGCTGCTGTCCAAAACATGGGCAGGAAAGTACCAGTGGGAGAGATCTGCAAGGTCTACACTTTAAACATGGATAATGGTGTCCCTTGCGGGACCCCAAAAATTCAGGGTACGTGTGAACCTGTTGTCATCGAAGCGAGCAGGATGTAGGTGTACATGGAACAGTAGGTTGTGCAAGTGTGATAATACATGGGTTGACAAAATGTACGACATGTGTCCCGAGACAGGGAGAGTGGTCAATGTGTAGGGGTGTGCTCATACCCCAGATGCGCTTGCAGTAAGTAATTGTCATGAGTGCGGTAGAGGGGTGCCAGGTAGGTGGATCATGGGTATGCAATAATGGGCTTAAGTGTGCAGGTCCTGGTTGGCAGAGATGTAGTAGGCCCACCCAGTGGAAGTCATTAATATTCCTATATGGGCATAGCATACGTCTACACCTCCCAAACCTGAAGAGCACATCTACCGGATAGTCTGTAAACCATCAGGGGAATACATAGAGACCAAATCAGTGCCATGTACCCGATTAGCATGGACGTCCATAGTTATGAATCAGAATGTAACAAAGTCCAACTAAACACTTCCAGAACTAGTGATAATAGGTGGACAGGTGGCGGAATACAGGTAATGACAGATGACAACATGTATGAGTCATAAACAGCATGTACCTCGACAAACGTGAATGAATACATATGCTCTGTGACTGTAAATGTGTCTGGTTAATAGAACCAATCATCAAAATGTGTCCCACAGAATGTTAGGCAGTGTTCCTGATACAGTGTTCATTCACACCCATTGGTATGTGAGGTCTGCTAGTGACGGAAAGTGCATAAATTGCTGACCACCTTAGGTAGATGATAGCATAATAGAGGAGGTTCAACACCCATACGCCTTTGAGGGACACACACATCTGGGCAGTTGTGTCCTGCAAAATGACAGTTAAGGCACATGGCCTGTGAGTTCGTGAAAGGAGGCCATATAGTGTGTGTAGTGGTGTCAGAAATTAATTTGTTGTATCAGAAACAGCTACATGTAATAGGAAACAGTATTATCAATTATAAGAATAACTTTAACGTATGCAAACCGTGGAAGTCGTCAGTTTACTACTGGCTGTGGGTATGTGTTGCCTTGACACATGTGATAGCTCTACATATAGGATCTACAGGGCCGCCACCATTCTGAATGGCCAAAGTGGAACCTGCTCTGTAGAAATGTCAGACGTACCAGGGCAGAACATACCTACAGCCATGCATAGTATAGAAATATACATATTGGCACAAATCAAAGCGTAGTCTAGCAGCAGTAAAGTTGCTTATGCTGCTATATATAACATATCGACATGTCAGGTATACAAGACCTGTAACAAGCAACCACTACAGACACGTACAACATGAGAATGTCCCCTAATCAGGACAGTTGCAATGGCTAGAGTATTGTCACATGACATATGCCTAATGAGGGACTATTCCATGCAAAGTGGGAAAGGTGTTACTCCTACAGTCTCCCATCATGCAATCTGAAAGGTGGAAAACATACAGTAGGTATGCGGTAGCATGACTTGGTGGACAGCTGCGTTAACAAAATCATATTCACATGTCAGCATTGCAGATTATCAGTTCCCATGTATCAGGCAGATGGGAGCAGATCGTATGAGGAACACGCATATAATATGATTACATCACTGGACAGGCCGCCGAGTCCGTGCAGTCGAACGCCTGCCCTCGCAAAATGGTTACACATACCTGATACTGTAGTCATGTAGTCCGATGTAATATGCATCACAAGGGATCGCACACACTCAGCGTGAGTGACAAATGTAAGCAGAAATGTCGGTGAGCGAGCGGATGTAAGCGTGTTTGTCTACCAGTATGTCAGTAGTGCACTGTCAAAGAAATGTGGAGTCTAAACGGGTATAAGGTGACGTAACCAGAGGTCAGCAATGCTTAACACTGTGCAAACCCACGCACAACTGCTCCCACCTGCTGGAATGTGCCTTACCCAGTCTGTATCCAAAGGCGTCGGTCTGTCTGCAAACAAAGAACCGCCCTATTCACGTGTTGGTAGCAGTACCCTGCGCACATAGCTCATGTGAATTAACAATAGACCATGGCATATGTACGGACAATAGACCACACACACACCATACAGTGCAGTCATCCAACAGTATAGCAATGTACTGGCAGATATGTCCGGACCACTGGTGTATGCATGGCTGGCCGTCCTGTGTTTCAGTGTGTGAGCATACCCAGTATGACTGTTACGCATGTTGTCGACCGACATTACCGTCATACCGTCATGTGTGTGAGCATGCCAAGTATGGTCAACTATATCGCATGTGTCACATGTCCAGATAGTTAGTACTGTGTTGCCGACCCCTCCGTGATACACAGACAGGTGTCATGCTCTGTCTGCAGGGTAGCTAATGGTCATGTGGCATTGACAGTTGCTACATGTCTGCATAACGTGGGGGGACATCCAACCGCAACCACAGTCCTACACAGGACCGTGGGTGGTGCACATGACTCTCATATGTGTAGGTTGGACGGGGGGCGCAGCTGACAGTTGTACACTGCTGCTACTGTACTGGTATGCCAGGTACTCCATGTCAGTGTGTGGACCTACCTAACTTGCTGGTTGGAGGGATACCAGTGTACATCAGATCCCAGCTTTAAATACCGACACAGTGGTGTTGGACGTCCTAGCTTTCACAACCTACATCAAACTGCCTGGCCTGCTGTAGTCTGTGTGTGTCTTAGTGGTTTGGGGTCATTCATTGGGCATATCCATAGGCCATTGTATATCATTTGTCTGTATTGGTCCACACCTGTCCAGCTGCATGGAACGTGTGTGGGCTGTACGGACACACATGATGGTCAGCCCATAATCTGCAGTGGGTTAGGACACCCTGTGTGCTACTGGCTACCATTGTGACCCCCGTATGTGCTACAGAGGTCATGGTGCCACTATGGATGTGTACTGTCTGCTGCCCTAACATTCGGCCACCACAGTCACTTGTATGCTCACATACACACCATAGCAATGGGTAAATACACATTGTAATACAACTGCCAATTGTTAGGTCGATAGACGTACCCTGGGTGTGTTCTGGGCCTGAGGATGGTGCTGGAGGGCTGCCTATGTCAGATGCACACAGTGAACCTCCTATACATGGCTGAGCACAGGTAGTGTCATGTTTGGCATCCATTGTACTGTGTGCGGGTCAGAGAGGTGAAATCCGTGGGTACATACTGTGTCAATGCATATGCCTTGTGTTGCCTCTTTGCCAACGGCAGGTCATACTGTGCATGGCCTTTCACTGACTATGCCCTGCTCAGGTAGTTCCTTCGCCAAGTCACACTGTGCCTGTACAGGCCTTGGCAGTGGTGTTGGACTGTGTGTCCCTGCCCCATGCTGTTCCTGCTGTAACTGTTACTGCAGGATCAGATTGTGTAGCATAGCAAATACCATAACAACTTGTGTGCATGTAGCCAGTGAATACTGCAGGGCTCCACCGGATGTGTCCAGATACCAGAACCATGAACTGAGCATCACAAACACATGCACAATTATATGTCTTGCCTGTGCATCCGCCTCATTATGGTGTGAGTGTTCAGGTGTGTGTGCATTGCTGATGGGTGTCATCAGCCACGACACCACTGGTTACCCAGCACCCCCCACTAGGAGACTGTAAGGGATGTCCATATTGGCAATGGTGTAGTACAGCTGTGTCAGAAGCCATATATCAAAATCATCATAGCTTCCAGGGCAGACAGCACACACATTCAATCTCATGCCCTGGCCATCGCATATGGCCTAGCTGTTGGAGGGTATGCCCCTACAGTGACTGTAGGCCCTACCCCGCTCACCGGGTGGTACTTTGATGTGTATGTGTGTGCAGGCTATAGCACCCAGTACCCCAGGGTAGTCATCCATGTGGTTGAAGTGATGCATATTGCTGGTCTACTAATCATGTGTGTTGAGGACATGTACTTGCTCACTAGCATGTGTTGACATGGCGTCTGTGAACTGGTGCAATACTCTGGATGCAGATGCCTGTGAGATACCCATGATATCCCCAGTTGTGCTGTGTGAGGTACCTGTGGCTAGTATACGTAGGCCAACACATACCGTGGTATCCACTGTGATGGGTTTCCCTCGGCCTGTTTGATGTGTTAGGTGTGTCAGGCACAGGTCAACAAGCTGCTGTAGGAGGTCTCTGTCCACCCCATAGTGCTCCACCATCCCCAGCTCATGTAGCCCCTGGTAAGTCACCCAGGGTCTATAAAGTCTTATGTCACCCCAGTAAGGGTTGTTTCGCAGAATACACATCCTCACTGCCCTCAGCCTCCTGCAAATGTTGGTCTATGTTGCCTGCTGCAGCCTTTCTCATTTGGTTGGACTGTGTCGTGAAATATCCCCGCAGGTATACACCGGTGGTGTAAAGTGTGGAAGAAACCTGTGTGTATGCTGCTTGCTCACATTACCGTACTGTTCATGTGCGGGCTGGCCATATCACCTGCTGATTATGCTGATCAACACCTGTTTGTGCAGCCTGTACACCCTGACTACCCCACCACTGCTGTCATCCCTCCCAATGTCACCAGGCAGGTATAGACACACCCCTAGCTTAGGCATGCAAAGGCAGGAGCACTCCCGAGGCACAGTTCTGCAATATACGTACAGTATGCCTGACCCCCCTCCCATGCTGTCAACTATATTCGAGCCCTGCACCCGGCTAACTACACACATACACTCTAGGGATCTGCATCACACCCTGGGGATAAATGGGATACATTATTGTCAACCTCATCTGCATACTATAGTCTAATGAATAGTTATATGACCCATACCGAACCTCCAAATTAATAACCACTGCTCAGTGTCGCTCAGATCTGTACACAACTGGCAACAGGCACCTTATTATCACCATATTTGATGTCCCATGGTCTTCCCAGCAACAAAATAACCGGTGTCTACACGACTACAACCCGGGACCCTGTACACAGCAGATGAAGTATCCTATAATTAAAAAGATCATCTCTACTGGACTCCAAGTAGACTATTCTCTATCTGTTAAACGTAGCACTTGCTCCTACAGTACTTATTACCTTGATACGGCACTCTTGTCATAGATAGTACCCCAAAAAGGCAACCCCCCATTTCTCGGTCACCCATGTCCCCCAGAATCTTTTTTAAAGTTTTTTTTGTCTATTCCTTCTAGCATGTCGAGGGATCAGTTGCTAGTGTCCTCTCCTGCTCAGCTGGTGAACCTGGGAATATTGAGGCAATGTTACAATTGCCTCATGTACAGACAACCCTCTCCTCCTCCCACAAAACACAAATACATGCGAGATGCAACTATACGGCCAAACTGGAGGCTGAGCTCTCTCAACATAGGACTGGCAAGACCAGTCAGGAGGAGAAGGTTACCACACACACTATAGACCCAGTCTCACATATTACCATTACAACCTCAAATCATACACATAAACACACAAAGACATACTCGAGGCTCTGATCAAAAATCTACCAAAACAGCAGAGGCCACCAAAGCAGACACCCAAACAACCACCACCTCAGAACACAACACCTGCAACACATAGACCTCACAGTCAGAGTGTCAAACAGTCACAGCCCTTAAGGCCAAACACAATGCCAGACACACTAGTCATTGGTGACTCCATAGTCAGACACACTGACGTCCCGCCACCAGACTGAGTAAGGAGAAGGTCACAGTAAGCTGCCTGTCGGGCGCTAGAATCCGCCACATAACGCAAGCACTCAGGTCTCTCAACAGCAGGTACAAATATGATTCAGTCATTGTCCACGCTGGTGTAAACGACCTGAGACGCCTCCTTGGACTACATGAAAAGAGACATTGAGGAGCTCTCTGATTATGTAGCCCAGACAGGTATGACCCTGACCTTGAGCAGTATCCTACCTTCACCAAGAATGATGCCACAATACAGAGATAAGATGATCAGCTTTAACAATTGGCTTAAACACTGGTGTCATTCAAAGGGGATCCAGTGTCTGTCTGCCTGGGATGACATGCTGGACAAGCCACGCTGCTTCGCAAGGGACGGCTTGCACCTGTCACCCCTGGGATTCGGATATTGGCAAAGGCTCTTGCCACCCCATAGTGCCTTTTTAGGCAAGGCTCAAATTCTAAACCTACCACCCTAGAACACAAAAAGGAAAAACTAAGGGTAATGCTGCTCAATGCCATAAGTCTAAATCTCAAAATGCACGCACTGAGGCCCTTCTCAGTATGGAGAACATCGATGTCTGTGCTGTGACAGAAACCTGGTTCAAGGCTCCTGAGAGCACCCCAGCGCTATCAGGTTTTACCTCATATCATGCGTTCCGCCCCAAAATCTGGACAATACCAAGAAAGGAGGGGTATCCATATTCATCAAGGACACCCACACCTCAAGACTGGTGGCAACGCATCGATGCATCGGAGACCATCCAGGTGCAATTAACCATAGGCAAGACTGCTCTGCAAATTGTAGCATGTTACAGGCCACCCTCACAAACTCAGGAACCTCACATGGCCTTCCTGAAAACACTAGAGGGATAAATGTATCACCAAACACCATCATACTAGGTGACTTCAATTACCCTAATATAGACTGGGAACACTACTCAAGCCCAAACACCCTAGCCCAAAAGTTCCTGGAATTCATAAACTCAAATGCCATGGAACAACTAGTCACCATCCCCACAAGAGAGATAACATACTTGATCTCATCATCACGAACATGGGAGCACAATGTTCAACACCGGAGGTGTACCCCTCACTGGTGAGATCAGACCACAAACTAATCTCGCTGGAGGTCCTCATCCCACCCCACCTGAAATAAAAAAGACCACAGTAAAGAACTTCAAAAGCCGACTTCACACTTCTAAAGACTAGTGTGGTCTCCTTTAAGGCCCCGAGCGTGGGAAAACAGTACTCAAGCCGCTGAATCACTTACAAATGCCTTCTACCAGCACCTGCAGGACTGCATGGATAAGGCAATCCCAAGGAAAACAAAGACTCTTTGTACCAAAGGCAAGCGTCCAGTCTGGTGGACCCCAGCCATAAACAAACTCTACAACAAAAGGAGGAAGCTACTACAAGATAGAGCAAAATCCTTAAAAGGTAAGACACCCTTGATCACTATAAGTAAAAACTAAGAGCTCTCATAAAATCATCCAAAGCAAATTTCGAGAGAAAATAGCTAAAGACTCAAAAGACAATCATAAGGCCTTCTTTAGCTATGTTAGAAACCTGGGAGGAAACTCCCAGATATGCTCAGAGCTAGTTCAAAATGATGTGAAGATTACTGATCCTACAGACATTGCCAACATACTGGCTGACAGGTTCAGTGCAAACTTCTCCCCTCCCCAAAGGAGAGATATCTATACCAAATGATTGCAGCCCCCAAACATCTCCAGCCCAAGTGAGAACTGCTCTCTCCAAAGCAAAAACACAGCATCCATGGGACCTGATGGTGTCCCCGGCTGTGTGCTCCATGAACTCAATGAGGAATTAAACCCACAGCTAGGACAGCTGTTTAATCAAAGTCTTACCTCTGGATACGTACCCAGGGTGGCGCACTGCAACTGTGGTACCACTTCACAAAGGCGGTGCCTCCACCGACCCTGGAAATTACCGGCCCATTAGCTTGACAAGCCTTATCTGCAAAGCCATGGAGAGGATCATAATGGACCTCATAAATAAAGACATAGGGAATTTGCAGACTTTGGATCCAACCCAGTTTGGCTTTGTCAAAGGCAGATCATGCCTTTTAAACTTGGTTGACTTTTGAAACAGTCACCAAAGCCATTGATGAGGAAAGGCAGTCCATACAGCCTACCTCGATCTGGCTAAGGCCTTCGATACAATACCCCATTCGGGTATCATTGAAAAACTCATCAGCTTAAATGTCAACCCATACATCACAAGATGGGTTGCAAACTGGCTGAGTGACAGAACCCACAGGGTCAGAGCTGCTGGCGCCATGTCAGACTCAAAGCCTGTCACAAGTGGTGTCCCACAGGGCTCAGTCCTGGGCCCACTCTTGTTTGGCATCTACTTTTCCAGTACAAGCAAACACAGGAGGGTTATGGCTGACAAAGTTTGCAGATGACTGCAAACTGGGCGCCATAGTAGAAAACACATCTGACACAGATATCCTTCAGAAGGGTCTCACAGAACGGATAACTGGTGCCAGAGCCACGGCCTAAGTTAAATGCCAAAAATGCATAGTCATACCCTTCGAAAAACAAGGTTACCCCTAGCTACCAAATAGGTGGCAATCCACTGAGCACAGAAGAAGTTATCAGGGACCTGGGGACCCAGGTTGATAGTAGTCTGTCATTCGACACCCATGTAGCTAAAGTAGTTAGGAAGACCTTCTGCATTGCCCACCTTATCATGAAGGATTCTCATCTAGATCAAGGGAGGTCATAGTCTCCCTTTACTCATCACTCATTAGACCAATGATTGAGTACAATGCCCCATTCGGAATGTATCTGACCCGACACTTGCAGCAGCTGGAGAGGCCACAAAGTTCCTCACCAAAAGGATAAAGGGTCTCAAAATCTGTCCTATGCTGCCCGACTGAAAGAACTCCAGCTCTATTCAGTCGCCAGCTTGCTCAGAGGTGACCTTTGCCTAACATACAAGGCCATGTCAAACCCAGATTTGATGAATATGCTTCACCTCAAAAATCTAGATCCATCAGAGCCACAAGGGCGGAGACTTAAACCTTGACACGGCTATTAATAGGACGTGCTGGAGGGATAGATTCATCACCCAAAGACTCCCTATGCTGTGGAACAAAATCCCGGTACATGTGAGGCAGAGCACCTCGCTGGCCTTGTTCAAGAGAAATCTTGACCAATGGATGGGAGATCGCAGATATACCCAGGGATTACCTCAGTGTCACTGCTCGACAGAGGCACAGAAAAATAATGGGTATAGTTCCCCATACTAAAGGGGTGGCGTAAGCCACAAAATGATGGGCTAGGCTTGTAAATGCCCTCGGGCAGATAGCCTAGTATGAACCTATGAACCTATGAACCTATTACCACTACGCCATGGCAGATGTACATACATCCCAGGTTATCACGTACAGATCATCCGGCACAAACATTCAATAGTGCTGATGTCCCCAGACATATATGTTCACATGTATGTCTATCTCTCTATATCTACATATATCATATATATTATTTGTATACATATATACATATATATATATATATATATATATATATATATATATATATATATATATATATATACACATACACACATATACATGTAGACACATATGTAGATATCGCATTTATATCACAACAGCGGACCACATGACAGCAAAGCATTAGGCAGGAATGAAAAGGAAACTACATGTGCCACCTGCATCATGTAGTGTTGTTACTATCAAGTCACGTGTGTTTTGTTGCGTCACATGGGTCAGACTGTATCAAGGGTAAGAGTAGGGCTGCTGACATTTACTCACCAGACCTATTGGCGAATGTATGTGTTGACAACACAGTGTCTTGGCAGACTATGCGGGCTGTGGACACTATATAGGTCAGCAACAAAACACACAGAGCACATCCCGCAGCTAGCCACCCACAGATACCAACACATATGGTATAACTGCCAAACACACACACCTGCCATGCCTTGGAATCGAGCACCTACCTGTCTAGTCTACCACACTACAGCATTACGCAGTAACAGAAAGCGCTACCGAGTTTCGGCATCACTGCACTCCCACAGGTATACTTCTAGGTGGATGACATCATCAGCAAAGGCAAAGATGCCGATAGGGAATGTATGCAGAGTGAGCCGGCTAAAAGCATTACTCTGTCCCCAGGCAGCTGGAAACACACACACACACACTTGGCAGGGCTGGGAGTCAAACACACACCTAACTACCTTATCATATTACAGCATTACGCAGTTACAGAACACGCTACCAAGATTACTGGAACACAGCACTCCCAGAGGCAAACTTCTAGGTGGATCACATCATCCGCAAAGGCAAAGACGCTGATAGGGAATGTATGGAGAGTGAGCCGTCTAAAAGCATTACTCTGTCCCCAGGCAGCTGGAAACACACACACACACTTGGCAGGGCTGGGAGTTGAACACACACCTAACTACCTTATCACACTACAGCATTACGCAGTTACAGAACGCGCTACTGAGATTACTGGAACACAGCACTCCCAGAGGCATACTTCTAGGTGGATGACATCATCTGCAAAGGCCAAGAAGCTGATAGGGAATGTATGGAGAGTGAGCCGTCTAAAAGCATTACTCTGTCCCCAGGCAGCTGGAAACACACACACACTTGGCAGGGCTGTGAGTCAAACACACACCTAACTACCTTATCACACTACAGCATTACACAGTTACAGAACGCGCTACCGAGATTACTGGAACACAGTACTCCCAGAGGCATACATCTAGGTGGATGACATCTTCAGCAACGGCAAAGACGCCGATAGGGAATGTATGGAGAGTGAGCGGTCTAAAAGCATATTACTGTCCCAAGGTAGATGTAGACAAACACACGGCAGTGGTGTGAGCGGGACAACTGCCTGTCTACGGAGCACTATTACAACACTACATAGATACGAGGCGAGCCACAGACAGTACACCCTTCAAGACAGTCAACCAGTGTGTTCAATGTAGGAATCCATCCTGACGTGGGGTATGGACATCTGTTGCCTGGATGACCACTATTGCTATACAGGATTTCAATGGTCACGCCCATACACAGAGGCACGTAATTGACACAAGGTGTCACTGGGCATGCTAACACACTTAGTAGCATACGTCCGTTTGAAATGTACTGTGTGTCCATCTACACAACGGCGTACTGGGCATGCTCACACACTTAGTAGTAGCAAAGGGCTGTCTTGTATGCACACAGATTCTAAACACGGAAGGGCACAGTTTGAAATGTACTGTGCGTCCATCTACACAACAGCGTACTGGGCATGCTCACACACGTAGTAGTAGTGAAGGGCTATGTCGTATGCACACAGATGCTAAACACGGAAGTGCACAGTGGGTCAATAGTGAACATTGTTAGCACGAACGCTGCACTACAGATATCTGACACCGGTCGTCAGTGCTAGCTGTGTAGCGTTCATAATCACAGCTGACAATCCAGATCCAACAATGGGGAATACGGACATCTCTGCAGTGAGGAACACCTGGCATATGGCACAGTTGTGCACTATAGCACTACCACCGTATACCTCAGATACAGACATGTGGGCCATAAGACCGTGACGGACCGCTCCAGGTGTTACTGTCCCCACGTACATGAAGGCCACTCACATGTACTGAGCAGTACACACTCAAGAGCCATCACAGATGTCTCAGGTGCAGATCACAGTGGTAAATGCCGCATTCTACCATGTAGCCCTCAGACATCACCATGTCCTTGGACCAACAACACACATCCATACATTACTACAACACCATGTGACTCATGATTAGTGGACTGTACATAGGTCTACAGCAACTGTGCAGACTACACATGTACTGACAGGGTTCCATCATGTGTTATGCAATGCAATGATACCACTGTTCATAACCAGGTTGGCTCTACACATAACAAGGGCCCTGGGTCTTACACAGCTGTACAGATGACTGTCGCTGTACACCAAAAAACACTCATGTTTGGATATGACATACATGTAATCACAGTGGATATGTACATGGCCCACACACACACAACACATATGTACATAGCATAGCTTTTGCTGTCCTCCGTGCAGACAAGTGGCTACAGCAATCACACGCAAGCACATGGAAGGTAGGTCCATGGCTGTTGAATGCTAACAGTACATAAGGTAGCAATGTTGACCGAGGTAACATTACCTCTGTACTAGTTACCCATGACAACCATCATATCATACAACAGTCCATGTGTCATGTATGTCATCACACATGTCCACCAATTGCAATGCATACAAACATGGCTACATGACAGGAATGTAGGACCAACACACATGTACATGTAGTGGTGTGCATGCAGCTACCATGCATGTGCAGTAGCTGATATATGTCATTCATCTGTGCCTAACTACAACATGCAGTTGCAATGCAGCCCCATCATTGACACCTGTATATGGTGAAATACTGACAGTACGGTAGGATGTACATCACGTATGGATTGATGTGTGTACATAAAGTGATGATCCACCTTTGCAGATGGATGTTTGCTGAAGACAGCTCACAGGTGTGTCACAAGCCGTCCTACCATTACATGTGCAAACAGTATGCTATGTTACTGTTACTTGAAAGTGAAGACATACAACCTACACAGCGGTCAGGGTGTTACTGACTGTAAATCATTTGACACCTGTAACACTTACATCCTCCCATGTGCATATAGCAGCACAATTGCAGAAGCTGGCATTGGTACACATTATGCGGCCAATACTGCTGCATGTCTGTCAGACATATCATCATATAGCAGGTGTATGATTCACAGTACTGCCATGTGTGTTTGCTTGTGTGACCATATATGCCATGTATGGTGGGGAATTCATCCCAATTGTTAGACACCCCTGTACACTGTTGTAGAGATCTGTACACACTGCAGTGTAGAAAGCAAGACGTAGGCAGGGGTGGTGTGTGTATCACACACATGTCAGCTATCTGTATGTAAATGACATTTGTGGACTCCACAGTGTGTGTGTGTGTGTGTGTGTGTGTGTGTGTGTGTGTGTGTGTATGTATGTATGGCTGTCTGGTGCATGGAGTGAGGCTGTATGCTACCATACAGAACAGACAGGATCCCTAACCCCTCATGGTGATGCAGTCTACTACCCTGTTGATGCCATCGGTCTCAGCCTTACTGGCTACCTGTACATGTTCATTCTCTGTGTCGCGTCATGTGGGTGCACAGTACTGTGAGGGTGATTACCACATAGGCAGGGGTCCACACCTCAACACTATCGAGTGTGCATTATAGTGTTGTTGACCCCGTGAGTGTGGGCATGTTACTGTGTGTGTTCTCATCCTGTAATGTGACAGTGTATTACTGCTACACAGTGAGGCCTCATGCTATCAAGTGGTCTCTAACATTGACATCGGCCAGACCACTGTGTAAACCCCCCGCACCATGTCACCACACCTGTGATGTGACCTGGTATGGATGTCACGTCTCTAGCCACTGTAGCCTATTAAACAGCCCACATGCTTCTGGATCAGTAGATGTGTGGACATCTGTGGAATGGTAGCCTTTCTAACAGTGAGGTTGAGGATACGTATAGCATGCTGGTATTGCCATACATGCCTGTGAGTACTCCACATTCACACATGGAAAACTGCAAACACTGCTACTTATTAACACATGTAAGCAGACCTTAAGGAGGGAAGCAGAGCATCATTACCAACATGCTGTTACTGTTGTTACCAAGACACATACTGTGAACATACAACAATGCACTCTAACTGCAAACACTGTAACGTAATGGCACATGCAATTAGACCTTAAGGAGGGAAGCAGGGCATAGTTACAAACATGCTGTTACTGTTGTTACCAAGACACATACTGTGAACATATAACAATGCATTCTAAACCTGTACTACATGGTATGTCTGGTGCATGTCAACAGTACACAACAAATGTAATATACACTTATCTCACTATTCTGTTCACCCTGTGCATCAGACCATATGAGCATGTCCCTGCACCGATGGTGTGGATGACTGGGATGCGGCACAGGCATCATCATATGCACAGGGTGATAATGTTTGCCAGGGGCATAGGCTGCACCAGTGGATGACATCATGTGTGTGGGTTAGGGCCAGTGATCTGATTGGACATGTGTGGTCATTATGCATGTGGGTGTTGCGGTGCCCTACAGATGTTTCTGCTGTGAGCATGTATGTGCGCACACAGTTCTGCCTTGTGTCCGGCCTACACAGGGGTATTATTGACAGCTCCAGATTGTACAGACCAGGATGTACAGCTCACTGTATCCGGCCATGGCCACGTGACCTGTGCCTGCCAGGGGTTGCACGGGCACTACCAGGCGGAGGTACAGATTGGCTACTGTCCGATGACATATGTCCACTGGAACCGTGTCCCTGCTGGGAACGTCCATGGCCATGTCCACATGGCCTGCTGTGTCCTGGTGTGGACAGCACAGCACCAGCTGCTCTGCTACTGCTACCGACACTATGGGAGCGGGCATGTGAGGTGGCTTGTTCACGTTGACCTGCACTAGGTGGTGTAGCTGGCCTACGCCCATGTGGCCTACACCTCACTCCTACCAGATGTTCCAGCACAGACAGCTCACACTCGCGGATTGCCATGCCATGGTCAAGGATTCCAACCATGTCAACCCAATCACCTGTCCAGAACATCAGTAATCTGCTGGTGAGCATTAGACAATGCCTGGATGCTGTCGTTCAAAGAACGAATAGCAGCCCTCTGAAGCCTCTGCCCTGCAGGTGCATGTCTGCCAGAGGTCCTCCTACGAGCAGCACTGGCCACATGCCTGTGTGGCACATCTGCAGTCATTACACTGACACCATGGTGTGAAGACACACCTTCTGTAGCCACCACAAGTTCCTGTTCCAAGCTAACACACGCTGACTGTCCTTCCTCTATGGCCACTGGTGATGGGGTATGTGTTGGCATGAGAACTGTGTGCAGGGAAGAGGGGGGCATAGCTGGGATGGCAACCATTGGCACAGATTCAGCCCCTGACAACCCTGCCTGTACTTCATGCATATGTTCATCACTGCTAGTATCTGTGGGGACACTAACATCAAATGGACTGCAGGAGGGTAACGCACCTACATCACCTGTGTATGCAAAGAAAGACTCTACATTACAATAGACACACAGACAGAGACACACAGACAGAGAGACACAGAGGCACAGACACAGAGACACAGAGACACAGGCACAGACACCCAGACACAGAGACACAGAGACACAGACACAGAGACACAGACGCAGACACAGAGACACAGACACAGAGACACACCATGCATGTGATTTGACAGATGGCATGCAGCATGCATGTGATACAGCAGACGACATGCAGCTCAGACATTAATAGTGGTAGTTAGCATACCTCCCTGGGTTGCACACAACAGCAAGCAGGTGTCATATCAGAAGCCATGCAGTTCACACAATCATGGTAGTAAACATGCATCCCTGTGATACACCATGTGGACCAGCACAAGTTAACAGTACACATGGCTGATATGACCTTGACATTGACATGTAGCATGACATGTAATCTGCTGACGTGTGCATTGACATGCATGCATGTCTGACACAATGGTGTCCTGACACATGTACAGCAGTGTAATGGGTATCACATTGCAGTGTTGCTGTATGCCCTACAGATAGAATGCACTTTTAGCAAATGTGCATGAGCATTGAAGGGTAGTGTGAGGCGTCTACATTGCTATACAGTATGAATTACAGACGCTGTGCCATTGCATGGCATCATGAGGCGTCTATATTGCTATACAGTGTGTAATGCACACAGTGCATAGCCATAACTGCGTGCATACACATTACATAACTACTGTGAATTGTGGCCCACGTCGCTGAGGTGTTTACACACTAACAAAAACACTTGGTAGAGAAAACCACTTTATGAAGCAAAGCTTTCGGGTAGAACCCTTCTTCAATACTAAAACATAACATCAAAAATCTCACTATTTAAATACAGGTCATCAGTCACATGATCAGCAGCCAAATGAAATCATGTGACAACACAAATACAAAATAAATCAAGTAGATGAGATACAAGTAATACAATGTAAAACATAATATAAAACTTTAAAACATATAAATTCATTCTATACAACATACATAATTCAAGAACAATTGCATCACAATCTGGTATTTTGTAATTTAACTAATATCGGTTTAAGACTAACCATGCTGTTCAAACCAGGGGGTGAGTCAGCAGCAAATCTCAATATCCATTCATATTCCTTAATCTCTAATTGGTTATTGATGTAACCACCCCTTAATGTAGGATATACGATATCAATCACCCGAAACATAAATTTATGCTCATTGCCAAAAAAAGATATATGTTTATACAAGGCATTCTTATCATAGCATCTCCTAATCTCCGACTTATGTTCAGTAATACGCTCCTTCAATTTTCGGGTAGTCTTACCTACATAAAATGAAGGACAGGAGACACATGTAGCCAAATAGACCACAGAAGCTGTAATGCAAGTAGCTGATACATTAAACTTAAAAACATTACCACGAGTGGGATGTACAAAAGTCTCACTATCATTATTAAGAATATCAACACAACACACACAATTAAAACACTTAAAGGTACCACAGTTCACTGAAAAGGGGACATGCATGGATCTACTAAAGTCCTTATAACATAACATGCTCTTTAAGGTCTTCATATTTCTATACGCAAAGCGTGGCTTATCACCTAGGATAGCCTCCAGTTCATCAGAGGCCATAAGAATGGCCCAATTGTTAAATATAAGTTGTTTGATAGAACTTGACTGCACTCACAGACTTGAAGTTATTTGCTAGAAATGTTAACTTGAGACTCCTGTTTGGTGACTCTGTTACAGCTGTGGGGCAGTGTAAACGACGTAGTATCTTTACACCAGTTAGTGTACCTATCGTGAAGGCATTCCATGACATTTGTGAACCTCAAATTAGAAGTCTATATTCTAATACTGTGAAGAAATCTGACTTTCCATGAATATAAAGCGCTAAAGAGTCTGCAATTATGTGATGATATTATTATTAAGCAAGCAGACAAAGGTGGTGTGGTTGTCTTAATGGACAGAGATGATTATATGTCAGCAGTATCTGTATTACTTGAAGATAACACAGCATTTAAGACTATTACAAGTTTATAAGTCAAAAAGTGTATTACTTATGTGAATATGGTTATTTATGAGTTACAGCTGAATGGTGATATTAGTTTAGATTTGTTTCATTATTTTACTGTTCCATGCCCTGTTATTCCACATTTATACGGTATCCCTAAAATTCATAAATCCATGGTGAATCCACCGATGAGACCTATTGTGTCAGGTGGTGGTTGGGTAACCAAACCGATTTCATTATATTTACAGAGACAGTTACAATCATATTTACTTCACTGTGATACTATTCTACGGGATACATCAGATCTATTGTGTAAGCTGCAGTTGTGGCACAATAGTATGAATGGTGCACTAGATAAATGTAAATATTATTTTGTAACACTAGATATTACCTCCCTTTTTACTGTCATTCCTAATGACATTGGACTTGAACTATTGAGAGAATTTTTAGTCTCACAACCTAATCCAAATATTAGACACATAGAAAATATTTGCTGTCTTATGGATGTAATATTGAAAAATAATATATTTTTGTTTAATGACTCCCTGTTCCTCCAGCTCACTGGGGTAGCTATGGGTACCTCGGTAGCTAACACATATGCTAACTTGGTTCTTTATCAATGGGAGAAGAACTGTATATACAATGATAGTAATCATTTCATTGATAAAATTAATTTTTACCAACGTTTCGTGGATGATTGCTTTATGATATGGGGTGGTACATTGGATGAGTTAAGTGAATTTTTGAATTATTTTAATTCAACTACAAGTTTTTTAAAATTTAAAATGGAAACATCTGACAACGCTATAGTCTTCTTAGATGTTAGGTTACAGATGCATGAAGGCGTTATACATACCAGTTTACATAGAAAGGATGTTTATTCTGGTAGATATACCCATTTTGGTAGCATGCATGCACCACACATATTTAAAGGAATTGTTAAGTCTCAGGTTAGTAGAGTAAGCAGATTAAACACTGATGATACTGTTTTCTCCTGGCAACTGGATGAGATGATAGAAGATTTTATATCTAGTGGATATGATGAGTATCTTTTATCTGGTTTGAAACACAATGTGGTGATAGACAGAGAGACATCCTTGAAACCAACCTTTTTAGAAGGTTTGATTAATACGAGTAATAATGATAATGCAAGGAATAAACCTGAGACAGCCATTAGATATGTTACTTCATTTAATGTAAAGTCAGGTTCCATCAAACAAATTATATCTAACAATTGGGCCATTCTTATGGCCTCTGATGAACTGAAGGCTATCCTAGGTGATAAGCCACGCTTTGCGTATAGAAATATGAAGACTTTAAAGAGCATGTTATGTTATAAGGACTTTAGTAGATCTATGCATGTCCCCTTTTCAGTGAACTGTGGTACCTTTAAGTGTTTTAATTGTGTGTGTTGTGTTGATATTCTTAATAATGATAGTGAGACTTTTGTACATCCCACTCGTGGTAATGTTTTTAAGTTTAAAGTATCAGCTACTTGCCCTACAGCTTCTGTGGTCTATTTGGCTACATGTGTCTCCTGTCCTTCATTTTATGTAGGTAAGACTACCCGAAAATTGAAGGAGCGTATTACTGAACATAAGTCGGAGATTAGGAGATGCTATGATAAGAATGCCTTGTATAAACATATATCTATTTTTGGCAATGAGCATAAATTTATGTTTAGGGTGATTGATATCGTATATCCTACATTAAGGGGTGGTGACATCAATGACCAATTAGAGATTAAGGAATATGAATGGATATTGAGATTTGCTGCTGATTCACCCCCTGGTTTGAACAGCATGGTTAGCCTTAAACCGATATTAGTTAAATTACAAAATACCAGATTGTGATGCAATTGTTCTTGAATTATGTATGTTGTATAGAATGAATTTATATGTTTTAAAGTTTTATATTATGTTTTACATTGTATTACTTGTATCTCATCTACTTGATTTATTTTGTATTTGTGTTGTCACATGATTTCATTTGGCTGCTGATCATGTGACTGATGACCTGTATTTAAATAGTGAGATTTTTGATGTTATGTTTTAGTATTGAAGAAGGGTTCTACCCGAAAGCTTTGCTTCATAAAGTGGTTTTCTCTACCAAGTGTTTTTGTTATCTCAGTCTTTTGCAGCTAGTGTTTTTTCGTGTTTACACACTAAACCATGCTGTGTCATGTGACAGGTCACTGGAAGACCTACGGATGACACCCCTGCACAACTACTGCAAAGTCTTAGCTGCCTGGCAACCATGTCCACACATGGCAGACTTGTCAATACACCATGTCCCACGTGACATTTATGTACCACACACACACAAGGTGCACGACTGACAGTGATGACCTACAGCAGCAAGGGAAATGTACAGTATATGTGGCCTGATGTGGTGTCTATGTCTGTGGAAGCTGTACAGGTGACTACTGTCATGCTATGACACAGTCGTGATGTTCAACACATCTTATATGGTCGAATTAAGTGGCACCTCCACAAGCTGTGCACAGGCTTTTAGGATGTCCGGTGTTCCACATCAACTATATAATTATTCAACTAAGGCTATAGCTGGACCATGTGTGGACAATGTGCAACAGGGTGTATACACATCACATCTACTGTGTGGCTACATGTCTCTGGCCATCCTCCATGGCCATGTGTGAACATGTGTTGGCCAAATGTTTGTGATGGCTGTCTATCTCATATGTCTGTGTTGTCCCATATGACATACACTCATAGATGTCAGATATGTCACTGTCCACAGGGTTGTGCAGACAAAGGGTTGTATGTTTGGTATGTGGGGTATGTATTATGGGATAGTGAGACAATATTGCAGCCGGAACACTACATGTCTGGGACATGTCAGATGGCACATCACAATGTGTGCACCCATTGCAGGGGCATATTACACAATGGTGACTCCTGTGGGCTGCCCATATCCCAGCTCACTGTGTGGTACTGTTTGCATACCACACATGTGTTGTTCCAATGTATAGTACATATGCCTACATTGAACAACACCACCACCGTTGCACAGCTGTCCACACATCTAGCAATGACAGATACTGTGGTTTCACGTCGGTGTTTCATTTAGTTTGTATATATTGCACATGGGTAGCCAGTGTGAATGATGACAGATGCAACCTGTATATCGTGACTGGACCATACATTATGTGTACATGTGTTAACTGTCCACATGGCAAATAGATATATGCATTAACATGCCTGATACTGATAACTGTCTCACCTGCAACGGACTGATGTCTGTGCGGCATGCCAGAGGTATCTGTATAGGGGTGACACAGCAGTTTGAACATTATCCATGACTGTATGACAGCTACAGGGTGCACTGTGCATGTTAACACATTCGCCTGTACAATAGCATATAGTATGCACATGTGTGCATACACAGGGTAGCATACTATAGTATGTGGCATGTGTGTAAACATATCTTGCATATGATGTCACATTACACATTGTACAGTGACACATGCAACTAAATGGGATATAATAGACATATGTGCAGTAGTGACTTACCAGGCAACTCCAGGCTCAGTGATTGAGAGACACCCACCTCCATGATGGCAGCTAGTGTTTGTGGATGCTGTTCTGAGGGTGTCCCCAGGCTGGCCAGTAGCTCCTCAGTGGGTGTGAGTGGGGGCTGGGTTGGTGGCCACCACCTGTTCCACCTTGTTCCCTGGGGATTGCATTGGCACGCTGTTTCACATGTCGTATCAGGTCCGTGCAGTGTCTGCGAACCTGCTGGTAGGTGCGGTTATGGCCACCCACATCATTAACCCTCCTGTGAAGTTCCTGCCACAGGTCGTCATGCTGCTGGGCATGCTGTGGCACATGGCTGATCAACACCTCGTAGTTTCCATGGAGGTACGGCATGAGGGCATCATCCTCCTGGCGGCTATACACTGGCAGGCGTGAACGAGGCATTATCTGGAAGACATAATGATGGAGACAGGTCACAGTATCACAGAGATGTACAGAGATACAGCCGCACATACATTTGTATTAAATCTAGTACATCTGAACAGTTATCTTTGCAAATCATCATGACACTGACACAACTGACATGTTTGTGTCACACACATGTAACACCCGTTGTGCGTTGGATATCATCACCATATATGTGTGTCACCTCATTACATTGCTCATACTCCATGTGAATGCTGTCTTGATGTGGGCATGTCTGTTTGCCTGTACTGGTGTTCTTACCTATTAGCACATGCCTGGATGTGTCCACAGTAATGCTGTTGACCTTGATGCTGTGTATATGTCACATATCAACACATACACTGCCTTAACGGACATGAGCAGTGACAATGCACACATGCGCACGGAAACCTTTACATGCATGTGTTTTGCCATGTACATCTACACGGCACTGTACAGCACTTCAACATCCTGCCACGTATTGCCTGTGTTGCACATGTGATACACATGGGACAATGGCTAGCGGACTTTATTCGCAGGGATGGTTATCAACGATAGCATGTACGGGCAAGGTTTTCTAGCTGTATCCAACAGCCATTTTGCCACCGCAAGGTGCATCGGCGCCACATTACTGATCCAGGCAGTTAATGATACATCTACCATGCGGTCATCGCACCATGTATGCAGAGATGACATGTGCAGCTTTGATGGACAGGGTTGCATGGTATGGCAGGAGTATGTAACATGTATGGCACAGGGATCTGTCCAGCATGTGGCGATCCTTGTAGTAGGACGATGACTGTCCATGACATATGTCTTTCTGATCAGGATATGTACGTGTAGCATGTTCAACATCACAGTGTAGCACATGTCTTTATGCAAGGTAGCCAGCATGCTGCATAGTGGAGGTGAGGATTGTGAACGCTGGTATCGCCCATCCACGCATAGCCAATACCCCTTAATGGTGATATGTGATCCGATATTGGTCACCCGAGTGCTGAATATGCCTGTCCAATGATCTCCATGCTCATGGATGGCACCCTGTCATGACATGGGTGCCTCGTATGACTACCTAATAGGCCTGGAGACGTCACCAGCTCAGGGAGGTGAACTGTACAGCACCATCCCTTACACAGTGTCCATAATGTTGACCGCTGCCTAGGTGGTAGTTAATGGGTACAGGGTTATTCACGCACCTCACCCACAAAGCCCTTTCTGTATGTTTTCCACAACACTGAGACAGCTATTGCTCCTAGGTCATGGCCATTCACATCCTTACATACACAGATGCCTCCCATTTGTCTGTGTGGTATGGGCTACAATGAGGGGGGAGTACAAAACATTAACCCTGTTTTACTGTAACTGCCACTGGTGTGATATGCACATGTCACTTAGACACCTTTTGTAGTGTTGGTTCTGTCAACAGGCCACTGGTAGAACACTCCTGTGACATACGAAGGTACATCTAGTATACTCAGTGTACCTGGAACACAGTATGGGTTATGATGTCCTATGACCTGTCACAGGTATGCTATGCAGTGTGAAATCATCTGTACTGTCATCTACATCTGTACTGCTAACATCTACATTGATAAAGGTTCATAGACTTGCAGACCATACTCAGCAGGGTAATAGTTCAGTACCTCCAATTATGACTATCATCTCCACTTGTGGGTTGCAGTGGGTTTATATTATCCAACACCCTATCTGTATTGCATATTCATGCTCAGCACTTGTTCAGAATATGTAAGCACTTCATGAGCTACTAATTACTATAGCACCCATTCCAACTCATTTCTTACAAGTACACTGTCTGTCCTTACATTTACAGCTTGCTTACAGTACAACAGCTGTTATACACACGTAACTCACATATCTTGTGAGACATGGTTGAATATACAGGCATGTCCAAGTGTCACTTATCAATGTTATTGCCTGTCTATATGATGAATATGGCAAACATGTGGCAATAGAGCGATTGTCTCATGTACACAGTCAATGCTCACCTCCCAACATACGACACTGCAGCCTGTGGGAGATACACATATGTAGCCATGCTGGGGGTAATGCTCTCACCAACCCAGACTGAACCTGACATTCATGTGGGGACGTTTAACATTTGCAACACACCCCACTCATCACATAGTCTCACTAAATCTCCACCACCACAGGCCACACATAGTATGACTACGACATTTGCAGAACCTCTCCATACTCTCTTTGTAGGCAACAGAGGCAGCCCCCATCGCCAGACACAACACCAATTACATATAGCCCACAGACTCATGTGTGCCCATCTACTACAGCCAATAGGGTGTTATAACATACCCAACACACCGGTCATAGGTGACTCTGTAGGTGGTCACACTGATGTCCCACTCAGCAGGCTACACAAGGCAATAGTTGCTTACATCTAGCTGTCGGGTAACAGGATCTGCAACATAACCTATGGACCCATGCCACACCTCACCAGGTATGATTTGACTGTCATTCTCCATGTTAGTGTGACTGCCCTGAGATGTGACTTCCTGCACTATATGTACAGGGACATGCAATAGCTGTCCGGTCTTGTAGCCCAGAAGGTATCGGCCAGGCCCTGAGAAGCATTCT
Organism: Protopterus annectens; assembly: GCF_019279795.1. Taxonomy (NCBI): domain Eukaryota; kingdom Metazoa; phylum Chordata; order Ceratodontiformes; family Protopteridae; genus Protopterus; species Protopterus annectens. The sequence goes on from NC_056747.1 coordinate 986,670,225, forward strand.
GCATTCATCCAGACTGATATCACTGTACAGCCACTGACTGTTTCACTTCAACAGTTGCATATTCTTCTGCTGTCATTCCACAGGCATCCAGTATCTGTCTGCTTTGAATGACATGGTCAACGAAACATGATGCTTTGGCACAGATGACCTGCACCTGTCAGCCCTGGGAGTACAGATAACATGTAAGGCTCTTGCTGCTCCTATACTGCCTGTCTTGCACAGTTTCCAATAACATTCACCACCAGAACAGGAACAGGCAAGCAAAACCTGGGATAATGTTACTCAATGCTTGACATCTTCATCTCGAACACACTCAGGCAAGGCACTCCTTATAATGGACCACTTCGATATCTCTGCAGTGACTGGGACCTGCCTCTAGGCTCCGCAGAGCACACCTGCACTGACAGGTTATACGCAGACCACACCTTTCAGTCATGTAACCTGGACCGGAACACCCACGGCACAGGTGTGTCCATATATCACAATGTTGTACACACCTCCTGGCTGGTTACTTGGCACAATGCATCAGAGGTGATCCATGTGCAACTAACTGTGGCCAGACCTGCTATACACATTGTAACATGCTACGGATTCAATAACATACCCCACGGTTACCAGCCCTCATTTCTTGGTGTACTGGACAGTACGGTTCAGACAGGTACTACTGATGTGAGACTGACACTACCCCACACTTAACTGGGATACCTACCCATGTACTGACACATTAGGCCAACGCTGTCTGGGATTCATAACCTCCACTCGGCTGGATCAACCCATACACACCACCACCAAGACCAACAATATAATATCCTAGACATGGACATTACAAACATGTGACTGGTGTTCCACACATGGGGTTATCCCCTCGTTGGTAGTTTCCGAACATATGCTAATCACCCTTGTTATCCACATCCCGGCACCACACCCTTCACAGAATACACAGTACAAGATTACTACAACACCTACTACAGATGTCTTATGACAGCAGTAGTAAACATCATGACACCTGTGCAGATGGACAAAGCACTTACAAGCACTGAAATATACACCAGTGCACTTCATTAGCACTTACACAAGTGCATGGATCATGCTATCCCAAACAGAGCCATGATGGTACCCACCAGATAACGGACGCCACTCTGGGGTCCAGTTCCATGGACATAATGTACAACAAAAGGTGGAGGCTGTTGCAAAGTGGAGTACAATCCCATGGGTGGGGTAGCTCACTGGTCAGCCTCAGTAGGAATCCGGGATCCCTTATCACATCCTCCAAAGTTAGCTACGTAAACATTACTGCGACTCATTCCAAGGACTACCACAAAGCATTATGGAGGTATGTCAGTACTCAATGTCAATACCCACATCTGCTCTGACATACGACGGTTAGGCAGGGACATTACAGAACCGACTGATATTGGCAACATCCTGGCAGATAGGTTCAATGCTAACTTTACACCCTCTAACTCCCTACAGGGCCAAATTCCATGCACGAACATTGCAGAGCCCCTGCAGTCACAACTACACAGTTCCAACCTGCACTCTCTAAGGCCTGGAACACAGACTCCATATGACCATCCAACATCCCAGGCTGTGATTTACACAAACCTCAGAACGACATGTCTCCCCACTTGGCCACCAGATTCACTAATAGCCTTGTATCAGACATTGTGGCCCCTGAATGGTGCACAGATACAGTTATCACACTCCACACAGGTGGTGCCACAATGAACCAGAGGGACTATTGCCCTATATGCCTGACTGGACTGTTCTGCAAGGCTATGGGGCACATCATCATGGAAGTCATTCACAGTGACATTGGTGGGCTCCAGACCTTTGATGCCACCCAGGTTGGACTTGTTAGGGCCAGACCATGGCTCCTACACCTGGTGGACTCCTTTGATACAGTTACCAGGGTAGTTGATGATGGTAAGGGGGTCCACACAGCCTACATTGTCCTCTCATTGGCTTTCAGCACCGTTCTCCATTCTGGTATTCACAACATACACATCCACCTGCACATCGACACCTACTTCTCAGGTTGTTATGCAAAGTGGCTCACGGACAGGACCCACACAATGAGGGTAGCATACCATAGTACCTACTGTAATTCAGTTACACTTGACGTACCACAGTCCTCAGTCATAGGGCCCCTCGTGTTCGGTATATGCTTCCCTGAGGTACAGGCTAGCACAGAGGGACTTTCCCTGACTAGTTTTCCATACGACTGCAAACAAGGAGCCATGATTGATCCACCAGCTGATACAGACACCCTCCATAAGGGTGTCACTGTGACAGATACCTGATGTCGATAACATGGCCTCAGGCTGCATGACACAAGGTGCATAGACATCCCCTTTCGATTACACCAATCACTCACTGACTATCACATAGGTGGTAGTCCCCTACATACATGTGACATTATACGGGATCTTAGTACACACGTATATAGCACCCACTCCTTTGATAACCATACTGCCAATGTGGCGTGGATATCCTTCTACGTGGCCACCCTTATCTGTACTGGGTTTGTAACTGGAACAAAGGCACCCATTGTACCTCTATACTACTGACGTATGACACACGTTCAAGGGTACAACATGCCTTTTGGGGTGTACCTTACAGTACAGCAATGGCTTTACATACCACAACATTAACACACCATGAGGATTATTGACCTCCAAAGGTTGACGTATGCAGCACAACTACAGACACCACGACTGTACACCTTTGCATACTCAGGGGTGACCTCTGCTGAACATACAGGGCCCATGTCCACAGCAATATATATGGATATACTCCACATAAGCAACATAAGCAAAAGCCACTGAGAGCAACATGCTCATGGATATGTGCACAAACGCAACGATGAGTGGGATGTGCTGGAGGGATACATTCCTGAACCAGACACTCACCATGCTTTGGAACATGATTTCTATGTACATCGAGCAGGGACACTCACTAGCACTCTTCATGAGATACCCCAATGGGTGGATGGGAGACACACATGTATGCCAGGGATCACTGCAGTGGCTGTACTGTACAGAGGTGCAGGTAACACATGGCTCTGCTGTTCACAGACAGGACACTACCCTAGGGAGGTGCCGCCGGTGAAAACACTGTAGTTGGGCTTACACATGGACTTGGCCAGACAGCATAGTACCTCACTATGAACCTGTGAAGCTATTACATGTCTTTTGTGCATGGATAATTGAGTGGCTCTTCCATTTCGATTAGCTATCATGCTGTTACAGTGTCCCATGGCTACAAGCCATATGTATCCTGTTATTGTGTATTGTACATGCCAATAGACAATTACCTTTTGTTTGCATGATATAACAGTTATGCTGTGTAGAATATCTGACATATCTACCTACAATACTGTACATTACACATATATTAAACATTATCCCATAATGCAAAGCATACTTGCACAGCAGGACCACCTTAGGTGTGTTATTGTCGTTATTTGCCCATACACATGCCTACTGTGACAGTATATCAACATATACTATCCCCTGCTATGGCACGTACTTGTTGGACAAACCCTACCACTGACGGCGGGTGGTGTGGAATTGTTGTGTTTAAAGCCCTCATGTAGCATCCCTTGTGGTGTATGAGATGTTTACCTTGTGGCCCAGAGCAGGACACACAATTTCTACAAGCATTACTATGCTCAACATGACATCACTACATAATACCTTTTCCCACTTTATGCATTGCGTACACTTTTAATTAATACAAAACAGGCTCTACATACAATAACATACTGAGTGTTCTACATACCTTGTTAGCATTCCGAGTCTTCGTAAATATCTCTCTTACACCTTTACTGTTTAAACAGTTCTATGGTATGAGAATACGATGGTTTGAATGTATGGCAAGGCATCCTTATATATGTCGATACCTGTAACATGTGGTTTCCTGCCGCCAATTAGTGTTCCTGAGTAAATTATTACATGCACATCAGCTGTGCAGCTACTCCATTCGCCAATTACGCGGCAACAGTGGGGTATAATTGAATTCTCCACTTGGGCGTTGCCATTTTGCCCTACCTTTGGGGAGACGGCCTGTATGTGTTTTGTTGTGAGGAATTGCGACTGCTATTTGTAGAGACACGGATATTTTGAATTCATGTCCCCCATGGATTGTGTGTGACGGCTAGAGTATGTGGTTCTACATGTGGGTGTACCTGTCATCTCCACCGTCTGATAAGGGACTATTGCAAACAAAACCTGTAATATCGCCATCTGTTCCATTATACAACAGCTACGATTTCACATGGCGCCTTTACAAATGTGTCTCTCACAAGGTATGTTAACACTTCTGCAGATGTAATTGAGTGAGTGGATTTTATGATGTTATTACAGTCTGTATTGCAATTGTTTCGGGTGTGGGGGAGATGTAGGTGAGTGTACATAGCATATACAGGTTTGTGGCGACTACATTTCTACATATTCCATATATGTGTGTGGGCTCCTTTCGTAATTGAAGACCTATCAGTTAGTAGACTGAAACTATGGTTGTTACGGGCTTATACATTGAGCCATTGTTAATTGGTTTCTATATAGCATGCAGGTGAGGTTGATACTTCAATACCTCCGGAAATACATCGATATGTAAGGGAATGTTACTAAATGACAGCTGTCTCGTGTATTTCTGTCACAGATATTTTCACTCATTGCAGTTGTGTTGGTGACTGAACCTCTTTGGCATGGGTTGCTACCTTTTCAAATGGCCATAGTGGGACATTTGCAGGACACACATCGATGTTTACAGGCCGACACATACCCACGGTCAGTACACAGGCTAGAACATACTTTTATCCTGAATAAATACTTATTCTTGTAGCACTTTAGCTACTTATCATGTTTCATGTAACATTTACATTTGTTAGATACAGGCATAACTATTTAATGCAACTATTACATAATATATGGAACATAATTATGTCCTACAATCTCGGCCATTTCCCTTTTTAATATTTTTTGTCAGGACACAACTGCACAGGGAGGGGCTGTCCCTCTCAAAGTGGGACAGGTGGTAACCATATGCCTACGGTCAGCTATGACCACACCTACCGTAATGATCTACCTCCGAGTTAGCACTAACAGACACACGATGCAAACACACACACACACATTACAGTCCCATGGAAACGCACACGGCACCCTCAACACACACATATACAGACTACAGCAATCACAAACACAGTTGAACACAGTACCTACCTGGACCGCAGCACCGGCAGCGATAACTAAATGTCCCTTAATATCGTGATAATATTACACGCGATTCTAGTGTTCCGGTACTGTGTTCTTTCGGTCTTTAAGCCTCGTGATTACGCGTGTCGGTATGTGACACATTCCATAGTTGGCAGTATCCTATTTATTTGTACCTCCATGGTTGTGTACATGTCATTGACCTATCTATATATTTGCAGATATAGGTGAATCCGTATATATCAACATATAGCTCACTATCACCCTTTCTATCTCTATTATATATATATATATATATATATATATATATATATATATATATATATATATATATATATATATATATATATATATATATATATATATATAGAGAGAGAGAGAGAGTGAGAGGGGGAATGCACCTTTCATTGTGTACATGTCGGTGTATACTGTTTCCTGGACTCCGCACGTTTGTGTTTTAACCTGTCACAATACACACCTGCCGTTGGTACATCTCGGGTAGCTTAGTGTTAGGTGATTGTGTACATGATTGCGTGTTCTACTCCTGGCAGTGGTCGTTTTACCCTTCAGAGCAGGCACTATTAGTACAGGGGTGAATAATGCTTGTTTCACCTGTTCTGGACATCGTTGACCGTGATCTGCGCGATAATCAGAGAAACTTAGCCCTGTTTCACGCATATCCATATAGTCATGTTTAAACAACGCTTACCAGCACTGGGCAATGCATAATCCCTCTAAAATGTGCTAAACCTGATCTGATGACCCGCATCCAACATTCATTATTCATGCCTTCAGGATTACGTAACATCCCTTGCAGGACGTGGAACCGGAAACATGCACAACAGTCAGTGCATTTACCACTTGGGCATCTGGGATTTGTACACGTGATATGGCGTTTTGTATGTGGACTGTACTATGGCTGTTACTCCATACTGCAATCAAATGGGTAACTCAGTTAGTTTACATATGGATGAGACCTATTAATGGTATGTCCAGGTGATGTTTAATGGATGTGCTGCAGCATTGGGGATGTATGTCACAGTGAGCCACACACTATAATGTGCTACACCTTCACACAACCATAGGTGGAGCATGCTGGGGTGACAGATACCCTTCATAGGTACTCCCCATGCTTTGCCACTACATCCATGATTACATTATATGGACCCCTCATTAACACACCAGGGAATCCATGCAGAGTGTGTGGGGAACAGTGATTACACACATGGATCCCACAATTGGCTCTGCTCCACTGAGGGACAGTTGGTTAATCAATGTGGTGGTGACAGCAGACACTCTTTGCCTCAGTTGATGAATGGCCTCTGACAATTGGGCATGTACCTACCGATGTACCTAGGAACCTATACATACAGTATCAACATATGCTGATAGGTGCGTGTACTGTTCAGGTGTTGACATTCCTTGTTCCAATAGCTGTTGTGTGTGCAATGGTTGAGGGCTGCCTATGTAGGATTCACACAGTAGGCCACCTATACATTACAATTTACAGGTGGTCGTGTGTGTGTGTGTGTGTGCCATCTATTTTACTGTGTGTGCAGGTGGAGAGGTGTGTCAGTCCATAGGGGCCTACACTGTCAGTGTATGTGCTATACGTTCCCTCTTTGCCAAGGCGTGGGCATATTGGGCACGCCTCCGTCTGCCTACTAGGGCTGGCACAGGGTGTTCGTGTTCTGAATCCCTCTGTGCCTGTAATGGCCTTGGCAATTGTGGTGGGCTGTGAGGGCCTTCACCATTATGTCCCTGCTGCAGCTGTTTCTGCAGGATCATATTATGCAGCATGGCACATATTATGAAGATGTGGGCGGACGTGCCTGGAGAGTACTGCCAGGCTCCACCAGATATGTCCAAGCAACGAAACCGTGATTTCAGCATCCCAAACACACGCTCTATGATGATTCTGGTTTGTGCGTGTGCCTCATTATGGCATTCTTACATGGGTGTGTGTGCATTTCTGATGGGAGTCATCATCCACGGCTCCAGTGCATAGCCAGCATCCCCCACAAGGTGGCCATGTGGGATGTCCCCCCTGACAAATACCTGATACAGCTGTGAGGCATTCCAGATGTGGGAGTCATGGTAGCTTCCAGGGCTGCCAGCACACACATCCATGATAATGCCCTGGGAATTGCACACGACCTGGCAGTTGATGGAGTGGTATCCCTTGTGGTTTATGTAGTGCCTACCATGCTCACCGGGTGGTGACTTGATATGTATGTGTGTGCAGTCTATCGCACCCAGTACCTCCAGGTAGTGTGACACATGGTGGAAGAAATGCATATTGCTGGCCAACTCCTCCTGAGTTCGGGGGAAGTATATATGCTCATTGGCATGTGGTAACATGGCATCCAGGAACTGGTATAGTACCCTGGATGCTGATGCCTGTGAGATCCCCATTATATCTCCAGTTGGCCTTTGAAAGGTACCTGTGGCTAGTATTCACAAGCTTACACATACCTTTGTGTCCACTGGGATGGGTTCCCCTCGGTTGTTTCTGGATCTCAGGCATGGCCGGCACAGCCCAACTATTTGCTGTAAGATGTCCCTGTCCACCCTGTAACGCTGTACTATCTCCAGATCATGTAACCCCTGATAGGTTACCCTTGGTCTGAACACTCTTTTCCTCCTCCGGGGCCTGCGGTGGTTGTCAGCATCATCCTCCATATCACCTTCAGTCTCTAACACATGGTGATGAATCACAGCTATGGCAGCTCCCAACATGTACATTGTAAAAGTTCCCCATCTGTTTACATCGATGGTGCAGTGTTTGGGAATACGCAGGTGTGTGTGAGGTGCCTTCACACTTTATACTATTGTGCTGTGAACACTGATGATGTCATAGGGTGTGTATGTACGATCGGAGCTACAGGGTATCTTATGTGTTTTACCACAGGTACTGCTATTGTGGTGCCTTTGGTGTTGAATTACATTTGGCTGCCGTGGATTACCTCTTGCCCTTCCCTTAACGTTTCTTAACATTTCCCCTCCCATTTTCTGGCATGCATCCAGCAGCCTGCTTTCATTTGTACTTTCCAAAACCTGGCTTATCTTGCGAAATGTGTTCTATGGCCAGTCTACTGCAGGTTTGCTTTGCTCTGCTATGACAGTTCTCTTTTCTTTGCAATCTGACACCTCCCCTATCCTGTTCTGCAGGTTTCTGCGAGCAGACTTGTTAGCTGCCGTTGATTGCCCACTGTGAGTTAATAGGTGTTAATTGCTCAGTTGTACTCCAATTACCCTACTGCGGCATTTCCTTATTTTCTTCCCCTAACCTTCCTGTTTGACCTATGGTGCGCGGCGCGTGCGTCCGCTTACCGGGTTTCGGGCACGTTTTCATCCCTGTACACATGCGCTTTTGGACACCATATGTGCTCTCAGCTAAATGATGCTATACCTACATCCCCACCCCTATCCTGCGGCTTTGCTTAGCAACGGGCAGGCCGGATTTGCATTGCTTCAATGTGTTTACAGCTACGGTGGCACACCCCACTGCTGATGTCATGTATACCTCCAAACCACTCCTCAGTGTTGTAGCGCTGCACCATATGGTACATCCTTAGTCCGGCGGAACGTTTGCGATTCACTATTACTTGCCTCATTTACATAGCATCAACTACTAATTCCTAGTTACTGCGCCAAACACTGTCACAGACCCTTAGCAACCCTTGCAGCTTGGTTGTGGTGTACCATGCATACCATTGAGTATTATGGTGAAATCATGATTTGTATTACATTGCGATTTTATGACATTTGTATATATTTTCTTTGTGTTCCCATTTCCACACACATGTTCTGCGGTTGTACTTTGCGTTACTGTGGAATATGACATTAAATGTTGTTTTTTAGGTGTTGTGCATCTTTTCTTATGCCATTGGCTGTATATTTAGCCATTGGCATATGTTAACTTTGTAATACATGATCCGCTTTCATAGCTCCGATGTTCTGTTTGGAAAAATGTAAACCTTTTTTTTTTGGTTTTCATTTCTGTGGCCTTATGCTACGTCTGCACCACTTAATGAATCACTATGAACCTTCATTTGCATGGTGCAGTACTGCACATGGGGTGATTAGCATACCTAAGCCGAGGGCTGCACAGATCTGGCGTACGCTGGTAGTGCACGTGGAATTGGATCGTACCTGAATCTCTCGGCGGCCATATTTGGCGCTATACCTCCTATGCTACACCTGCACCTGGCGCAAGCTTCATGAATCCTGGGGACTATCTGTTTCCAAGGAAACCAAAAATTATAGCTTTTACGAGTGATACCTTTCAACCCCATGCCATACCAGAAACCTATCACTTTCCTTACAAACCGCCAACAACACAGTTCAAGTCTAAAGTAACATCCTTAGCACTTCAGTGACAAAAATAGTAGCAACTCATCTGGCATTAGACTCAGAGCCTTTTTTACACCATATCAATTCAATCCACATACATGAATAGGTAAAATACCTAATAAATCTGATTATAACTGTATTTGGGCATATTACAGATAAGCAGCTGTACCAAAAGTTTACTAGCCAATATTACCACAAGAAAACATTAATGACACATCTGCAAATGAGGTGTAACTGAAAGTGTCATTACAACATTCCGATATGCATTTAAACAACTGATCATTAATTATTATGCACCTTTTGGACAGTTGCTATGTTTATCAAATACCATAAGTTATAAAATAATTATTCTAGTTACTGGCTCTTTAAAAGCAGGTTTGTTTATCAAAATATAATATAATATATAGTGCTAATTATCTGCACCTATTTACTTAAGCAATGGAGTAAATATATAATGCAGTATAAAGTGCTGCACGTTTGGGGATAAAATCAATTTGGATAAGAGAAAGTGTGTGTTAAGTGAGTACCTGAAAGCTATTATGAAATTTTCAGCAGCCTCTTAAAGACGGAGGCTTTCCAAATGCCAAGATGTATTCTGGAGGGTCCACAGGGCCATTAAACATTTATGTCACGGCTTCTGTTACCAAGGAAACCTAAATGGAGACTATTTCTATATATATTACTGCGGCATGTGAACCAGGGTCTCGTGAAGCATACTAAGCAAAGCTTCACATCACCACGGTTTTTAACTCAAAGTTCCCTACCTTTCTCATCATGGAAACAAGAAACAGAGAAAATTCCCCCAAGACACATCAATTACCAATAAAGGCCCTAGACTTCCACAGTCGCACTATTCTGGACCCAATCCGCACAAGTATATATACCTGCTGTTCTGATGCTAATCTACAGACACAACATTAGCTGCTTACCTCATTCACCTCAAAGCAGTCCAGAAACCTGTCTCTCCTCACTGCAATAAGGTCACATCAAACTCTGAATGTAAAACAAACATTCCCAGCACAACAGTGACGAGAACGACAGCACGCCATCAGCTGCTAGACACAAGAGTATACCTAGGTTTATAGGTTCATAGGTTCATACTAGGTTATTTGCCCTAGGGCATTTATAAGCCTAGCCAGAGTGTGTTTGGCTTTCGCCACCCATTTTAAATTAATTTTGCTATGCCTTTTTTTGAGGTTAGTATACTGTGCCTCTGTCTAACAGTGACACAGAAGTGATAGCCGGGGTAAACCTATGATCTCCCATCCACTCATCAAGATTCCTCTTGAAGAGAGTCAATGTGGGACTCTGCCTAACCTGGACTGGGATTTTATTCCAGAGTGAAGGGAGCCTCTGGGTTATGAATCTGTCCCTCCAGCATGTCCTATTTATTTCAGTGCTGAGGTTCAAGTCTCTCGAGCGCGTAGCTTGATGGGATTTGGATTTTCTGAGGTGCAGCATGTCCATTAATTCCGGGTTGGACATGGCTTTATACGTCAGGCACAGATCGCCTCTGAGCAGGCGGTATGCCACTGAGTAGAGCTGGAATTTCTTTAACCGGGCAGCATATGGCATCTGTTTGAGCCCTTTGATCCTCTTGGTGAGGTACTTTTGGGGTCTTTCCAGTTGCTGCAGGTGTCTGGTAAGGTACATCCCAAAAGGGCATTGTACTCAATTATGGGCCTGATGAGGGATGAGTAAAGAGGTACAATGACCTCCCCTGATCTAGATGTGAATCCCTTCATGATTAGGTGGGCTATATAAAATGTTTTTCTAACCACTTTGGCCACGTGGTTGTCAAATGAGAGATTGCTATCAACTTGGGTCCCCAGGTCCCTAATGACTTCTTCTGTACTTAATGGATTACCACCTATGTGGTAATTTGTGGGCAATTTGCTTTTGCCAAAGGGGATGACTATACACTTTTTGGCGTTTAGCTTGAGGCCATGGCTCTGGCACCAGTTGTCTGTTTCTATGTGGCCCTTTTTGAGGGTGCTTGTGTCGGCTGGGGAGTTGATTATGGCCCAGTTTGCAGTCATCTGCGAACTTGGTCAGCCACAGTCCTTCCGTGTTGGCCTGTACCGAGAAGTATATACCGAACAAGAGAGGTCCCAGGACTGAGCCGTGTGGGATGCCACTTGTAACTGGTTTGGAGTCTGACATGGCTCCAGCAATTCTAACCATGTGGGTTCTGTCCTTGAGCCAGTTTGAAACCCATCTAGTGACATAGGGGTTTATATTTAAGCTGATGAGCTTATCTATAATGCCAGTGGGGTATTGTATCGAAGGCTTTTGCGAGGTCCAGGTAGGCTGTGTGGACCACCTTCCCCTCGTCAATGGCCTTGGTGACTGTTTCAAAGAAATCAACCAGGTTTAAGAGGCAGGATCTGCCCTTAACAAAGCCAAACTGGGTAGGATCCAGTGTCTGTAGGTCCCCAATATCTTTATTTATGAGGTCCATGATGATCCTTTCCATAGCTTTGCAGACCAAGCTAGTCAGGCTTATGGGGCAATAGTTTCCAGGATCCGTTGAGGCACCACCTTTGTGGAGAGGGACCACTGTTGCTGTCGCCACTCTTTGGGTACATATCCTGTAGTAAGGCTAAGATTGAACAGTAGTTTTATGTTTGGGTTTAGCTCTTCTTGGAGTTCATGTAGGGCCAGCCGGGACACCATCTGGTCCCATTGATGCTGTGTTTTTTGCTTTGGAGAGGCGGCTCTTACCTGAGCATCTGAGATGTCAGGGGGCAGCACTCTGTTGGGATAGATATTTGCCCTTTTGGTGGGAGAGGGAGAAGTTTGCACTGAACCTGTCAGCTAGGATGTTGGCAATGTCTGTGGGCTCGGTGTATTTTTTGTCATTTTGGGCTAATTCTGAGCATATCTGGGAATTCCCACCCAGGTTCCTAACATAACTAAAGAAAGCCTTGTGATTATCCTTAGTGTCCTGTGCAATTTTTCTCGAAGCTGGCCTTAGACGATTTTATGAGTGCCCGTAGTTTTTTTGCTAATACTGATCAGAGATGCCTTCCCTTTTTGGGATTTTGCTCTATCATGTAGTAGCTTCCTCCTTCTATTGTATAGTTTGTTTATGGCTGGGGTGCACCAGACAGGACGTCTGCCTTTGGAGGATTGGGTCTTGGTTTTATTTGGGATTGCATGATCCATGCATTCCTGAAGGTGTTCATAGAATGCGTTTATAAAGGATTCTGCGGTCTGGGCCATATTTTCCACAGGCCCGGGGGCTTTGAAGGATTTCACCTCGGTTTTGAGGCGTGTGAAATTTGCTTTAGAGAAGTTTTTTACTGTGGTTTTCTGGGCAGGGGGTGGGGTCGTGATGTGAATATCCAGTGAGATTAGTTTATGGTCTGATCTTACCAGTGAGGGATACACTTCTGGTCTGGAGCATAGTGTCCCCATGTTGGTGATGATCAGGTCCAGTATGTTTTCCCCTCTTGTGGGAGTGGTAACAAGTTGTTCCATAGCATTTGAGTTTATAAATTCTAGGAACCTTTGGGCTAGGGTGTTGGAGCTAGAGTAATGCTCCCAGTCTATGTTTGGGTAGTTGAAGTCGCCCAATATAATGGTGTTTGGAGAGACCTTCATATTTTCCAGTATTCTCAGGAAGGTCAAGTGGGGTTCCTGTGTTTGGGGGGGTGGTCTGTAGCAGGCTATAAACTGGAAGGCAGTTTTACCCACAGTTAGTTGCACATGGATAGTCTCTGATGCTTCGTGATGTGCCACCAACCTGGAGGTGTGGGTATCTTTGACGAATATTGATACTCCCCCTCCTTTTGTGGTTCGGTCCAAGTTTTGGGGCCGAAAAGCATGGTATGAGGTATAACCTGGTAGTGCTGGGGTGCTCTCAGGAGCCTTGAACCAGGTTTCTGTTACTGCACAGATATCGATGTTCTCCATGCTATGGAGAGTTTCGAGTGCGTGCATCTTGAGGTTTAGACTTCTGGCATTGAGTAGCATTACTCTTAGTTTCTTATCCCTTGTGATACCTATGGAGGTGGGTTTGTCTTTTGAGCCTTGCCTAAAAAAGGCACTATGGGGGTAGCAAGAGCCTTTGCCAATATCAGAAAGCCCAGGGTTGACAGGTGCAAGCCGTCCCTAGCGAAGCATCGTGGCTTGTCGAGCATGTCATCCCAGGCTGACAGGCATTGGATCCCCTTTGAATGACACCAACACTTAAGCCAGTTGTTGAAATTGATCATCTTGTCTTCATATTGTGGCATCATTCTTGGTGAGGGTAAGATGCTACTCAAGGTCAGGGTCATACCGGCCTGGGCTACATGCTCAGAGAGCTCCTCTATGTCTCTTTTCATGTAGTCCAGGGAGGTACGTCTCAGGTCATTCACACCAGCATGGACAATGACTGAGTCTTATTTGTACTTGCCTTGGAGTGACCTGAGTGCTTGTGTTATGTGGCGGATCCTAGCCCGACAGGCAGCTCACCGTGACCTTCTCCTTGTTCAGCCTGGTGGCGGGGCGTCAGTGTGCCTGACGATAGAGTCACCTATTACAAGTGTATCAGGTGTGTTGTTTAGCCTTAAGGGCTGTGACTGTTCGGCACACTGGCTTTGTGAGCTATGTGTTGCACGTGTTTTGTTTTGGGGTAGCGGTTGCTTGGGTGTCTGCTTTGGAGGTCTCTGCTGCTTAGGCAGATTTTTATTTAGAGCCTCAGTATGTTTTGTGTGTTTATGTGTTTGGTTTGTTGTCGTGGTAGGTCTATGTGAGACTGGAATTGTAGTGAGTGTGGTTTCCTTCTCCTCCTGACTGGTTACGCCAGTACTGAGTTGAGGGAGCTTAGCCTCCAGTTTGGCTATATGGCTGCATCTCTCACATGTGTTGGAATTTGTTGGGAGGAGGAGAGGGTTGTCTGTGTACATGAGGCAGTTGTAACATTGCCTCAAGATTCCCAGATTCACCAGCTGGACCGGAGAGGAGATTGACAACTGACCTTTGGACATGCTAGAATAGTATTGGGAATTCCTTTATAATTGAAAAAAAGGGCCAATGGGGAACAAGGTACTCAAGGGGAGTTTGTGAGGGTGTAGTGCTTTTAATTTTTTAGAGCTGACTTATATAATTGCTTTAGTGAGCAAGTGCCAGGTAACTTAAATGCAATGTGCTACAGTTAATTTAAATGCAAAAACGACAAACAGTAACTTTCTTTCAAGTGAAACAAGGAAATAAGTACAGTAAGCAATGCAGATATCACTAGGGATCCACAGAAGTGCTAAAAGGCCGCGTTTTAGGTGGAATTAGCGTTTCAGGGAAATAAACAAACAACAAGCATACAAATAAAGCTAGATTCAGCAGGCCTGGATCTAGTCTATGCTACGCCATATCTTATTTTTAAAACTGCACAAACAGCTACAGAAACTAATATATTTAATTATAGCTACATTTAAACTAGCTATGAGTAAATAACTATACCAGAGTCTTACCAGCTAATAACTCAATACAAAGACATGGATTGTGTGTCTGAAATGTAATTTAACTGTGAAGGTCATTAAAACCTTGCGATGAGTATTTAAACAATTAACGGACACCACTACTAAAGTAATATTATTTGAATACACTTAGAAGCATGAGTCAAATGAAAAAAAATACCTCATCTAAACTGTTAATTAAGAAACTATATTACTGAAATTTAAAATCACTGAACCAACAAGTAAAGAAAGTATTCATTGAGTTAAAGAAAAAGTAAATACACCATGTTTATACTATATATAGCTGCTTTTAAAATAAATAGTATATTTTTACTAATATATATATATATATATATATATATATATATATATATATATATATATATATATATATATATGTGTGTGTGTGTGTGTGAAGAAAACCCATCTTGACCTACCTGCATATGTATAAAACATTGAACTCTTCATTCATTTTGAATAAAACATTACTATTTTGCAGTAGTTAAAGTAACTTTTTGTTTTGAGAGTACATTCTTAAAATGCATGTTCATTTCAAGTAATTACTAATGATAGTTTATATCAGTTGATACTTTGAGAGAAGTAGTTGTAAAGTTATTTTTTGAGACAGCTATTTTGGAAACAGTTTTTGTTTCTTCTTTCTAGTGTCAGTCCAAAGATTTGTTTCTTTTATTCTTTTAAGAGAAGGAGACATCCATTCCATTTCTTCTGGGATAGTAATTATGTTGTTGTTTTTAATGAACAAAGAAGCTTCTTCTAAGTCATTAAAGATTCTCATCTCATTGGCAAAGAGAATTTTTATCTTGGCTGGATAGGCAAGCTGTGCCTTAATGTTATTTTGTTTTAGTAGTTTTATTATTGGCCAGACCTTTTTCCTTTGTTCTATTATTTTTGTAGAATAATCATTATCAAACCATATCAGGCTTTGATTGTATTTTAAGGGTGATTTTCTCCAAGCAGATTTTAAGGTTAGTTCCTTGTTCAGGAATGAAATGACTATTGATCTAGGTGAAGTATTTGTTGAGTTGGAAGCAGGATTCCTTAGAGCTCTGCGTGCCCTCTCAATTCCATAGGAGAAACCTTCTTTCAAGTCTAAAAAGTCAGAAATCCAAGTTGTTAAAAATGAAATAATGTCACTAGCCTCAGTGTTCTCAGGCAATCTGAAGATCCTAATGTTATTCCTCCTTCCTCTTTCTAAGTCATCTACTTTGTTAAGCAGCCAAGCATTTTGATTAAGCAGGTACTCTTTTTATACCACTTCATCCTTGAGTCTCCCTTTAATGTCATTTAGAGATGTCTCTGTGTTGGTTATTTCTGTTTGATGTTGTTATAAAAGTTCCTTGAGAGTATCAGTCTGTTTTTGAGAATTTAATTTGAGACTTTCTAAGTTGTCTTTAAAACCATCCATTTTGAGTGAAAGTTCCTGTAAGGTAGTTATCATTAATTGTAGTTCTCTCTTCAGAGAAGCATCTGGATGAGAATTCCTTGAGTTGTTCATTTTCAATAACTCAAAATATCTCCAAGTTTCTTTGACAGGAATTTTTTTATATAACCCCAGCAAATTTGATTATATAGATTAGATGTTTATCTATAGAATTTTGACCTTTTTTCCACAAAAATATTAAAATTTCCTTATATTATTTTACTAGTTTATGGAGCTCTAAAATGTCACTGCTCTCAGCTGGCCATCTAGGCTCTGATCCCTGGCAGCTTTTCTTCCTTTCTTATTGATGGTGATTAAAGATCTTATACTGTTGCTTGTAGTGCATGCTCCAATGCTAGGCCCAGTAACATTAAGGGACAGAAATAAATACAATTTAAACTTCATGGAAAAGCTGGGTTTGAATCAGAAACAAACAGTGCCTACTGAATAGGACAAAAGTGTGGCTACTGTAATAAAGTTAGGCAAAATGTATACTTAAACAGATACAGAAGACTTGAAAAAAATGATATAAAAAGGACAACTATTTACTTTCTACAGTTTAAGCAGTATATGTAATACCAGTAACAAAAGCTGTTTTTATGTTTGAAGCAAATCAGCAATTTTGACAAATAATGTCTTATGTGAAAGCTGTAACTGGGGGAATTGTTAATTACTGGGGGAGGTGCAGATTTCTGAAACTTCTAGCTTGTATTTCTTTAAAACCTGAAATATGTTTGAGAACTGTTGCACAGATAATTGATATTAATATAAATGAATGTACACTGGAATGGGGACAGACTATTGAATAATATAATATGAGTTATTGATTTACTAAAAGAAACTAAGACAAAATAATGTCAAACAGCACATTGTAAGTTGCAGATATATAAGTCATGTCTTAAATTTGAAGGTTTGAAACCAAGTGTTGATGAAGTCATATCTATAGATTAGATGCCTCATCTAGGGCTAGAAAGAATCATGGCATTTCTTTAAATTAAGTATCTTTTAAGAATTATTTTGATCCTGCTGAACAAGAGTTTGGCATTAAAGGAATTGTTGAATTATGATGTCATATGCAACAGGAATGCAGAACAATGAAAGAGGTTTAACATGCTTAAACAGTTAATGAATGAAGTGCCCCTAATAAAGTATTTTGCTGTGAAGAAGTCAGTTACATTAAAAACAGATGTCTTCCATGATGATAATACTGCATTGAGTCTGCAATAATTTTAAAGGACTGCAGATGTGTGACTTAATTGTGAAGTATAAACCAGACAATGAAATGCTTTTGGCAGATATACTGAGTCATTCACATACACCACAGCAACAATAAGATTTGGTTGGAGGAAAAAATTGAAGTGGAATTGATAATTTTGCAGTAGTCTGTAACCAAAGAGAATCCAAAAGTCTTTCAGCTATGTAAACAGAGTAAACTAGAAAATGAATTGTTTTGATAATGCAACAATTAGAAACTATCCAGAGAAAGAGTCTGCTGTAGGCAAAGATATGCAAAACTTGCTTTTTATTTAAATAATACACTGCATACAAAGACTGATATTAAAAGCAGAACAATGAAACATAGTTAATCATCTAAAGAATTAAGTGAAGAAATGTCATGATACTAGAAAAATGCACAAGCCACATTTAGGAATTGTAAATGTAAAGAAAGAGTAAATGGTGTTTATTTACTTGCTAGGCATGTTAATACCAATTGAACAAAAGTTAAAGATTTTCTTTGTGCAATGCATACCATAACAGTAATCCATGAGGAAAGATGATTTCTTCTGCAGTAATGGGAAGACCATGGAGTGTTGGTGGGATAAACTTGTTTTATTTTCAAGACTTCTGTATGCAATATGTGCTGAGTGTTAAAGTTTCCTGAGGCTGTCAAATTAATGGACACTACAAATTTTAGTGTTATTAATGCACTTAAATCTGTACTTTTGAGGCATAAAGTACCTTATGTAATTGTCTGAGATATTGGCATACCATGTATACAAGTATGCAATCGAAGAGATTTTCACAACATTGGGAATTTCAACATAGCATCTTTACCCTGAACTATCCAGTGGTCAGGTTAATATGACAATGCAAATTGTGAAAATAAGTGAAACATTTAGAGCATTAACAGTTACTGTTATATTAATGCACATTAAAATGTGTTGGAGTCTAGAAATACTCTTGTTACAAGATGTGTATCTGTCTCTAGCTAAAATATTAAAGGGTCAGAGACTAAAGATGATATATAAGTTCTCAAGTGACAAAAGAGAAAGGCAGCTATCTTCTTTTAAGAAGGGAAATAAAGTGACAGTGAAACCATGTTCCACGGAAAAGCAATCGGTAGTGTTTGTCAAGAAGTATGAACAGTTGAGATTTTTGTTGATGGAAAGTTACTGAGATGAAACATGAGACATATGATTCAAATGATTATGCCCCAGATAGACTGTCTATAATGAATGCAAAAGTTGCTTTCAACAGGTTTCCAGCCCAGAATTCATTGAGAGATTCATGTAGAGAGAAAGAGATTCAGGAAGATGTCTCGATGTATTTTCAAAAGTATTGGATGAGCTAATAAATGTTTACCTGAGTCTAGGATATTCTGATCCTGATAAGACTGTTTGAAGGGATCATTCCTAGTATGTCAGCAGTAGAAATACAGACCACAGACTTTTCCAGATATTTGAAATATGGTTGTTTACACAAGACAGGACAGAGGCCTGAAACATATTGAACTGCTTATTTTTGAAATATGCTACTAAATATTGTACTAAAAAGTATTTTTGCTTTGTATACACAGTAATGAAATGAAAGTAGCAAAGAAGCATCCTTGCATTTTGAATATATATATATATATATATATATATATATATATATATATATATATATACATACACATATAAATATATAGATATAGATGTAGATATATATATGAGTTCGAAAAAGATGATGAAAGACAATTGATATCTGCATACTGAAAACTGAATTTCACAATGTTTTCATATCACAGACCTGCAGTGCATATAAATGTGTGGGTGTGTGTTTGTGTATTTATACAGTACAGTATAGTATGGCACAGGTAAAAATAGAAATTCTCTGTCTCAAAGAGAATGTTTTATATAGGTGTATTAATAGATTTAATGTGGCCTGGTACTTTTTATAGTAATGCAGTCTGAAATACGTGACAGTGAAGCTGGCTACATGCAGCTGGTCTACAGTTTGTTCCTGTAACTAGAGTATCGAATGCCTACTTCCTTTGTTGAGAGTCCATCAGTGATGTTCTAGCTATTGTGAATCAATTATGTATCTTCTTATTTTGTTCAACCCATTTTGTACCTTTTGATAGTTTCTTGTAATAACAACAAGATCATATGCAAGTGCTGGAAGGACTACTCTTTTCAATGCATAGCCCTGGCTTTCCTTCTTAACAGAATTTCTATTCTGTGACATGCATGCACAAAACAGTGTTTGAATTTTATTGAAGACTTTGTGTATATATTCTAGTGAGGATAGATAGGGGTGCAACCAGTCTTCAGGATATTTGAGCTCTTTGACTCTTTTAAGGATTCTGCCATCATAATTATTGGCTGGTTTTCAGCTACCACATTTAGCCTCTTGGGTTGCCAAGTAGCACAGATAGGGAATTTTTAAAGTTAACCTAGAACCAAACTAAATAAACAAACAAAACAACTCCAGTCAATATTCACAGTAACTAGAACATCACTGATGGACTCAGTGTTGCAAGATGGGAATAAGGCTTAAAAAAGTAAAACATATTCAGGACCAGAATCATTTCAACACATTTCATGGATTAAGTGAATAGTACAAGGACAACACCTCATCACAAAGGTGGCTAAAGTATTCTTTAGAAGCAAACCACAGTTGCTCTGGAAATGTATACAAATGCTTAACTGGTAATGAGCAACTGGTTTCCTGAAATAGTCAAACTCTTGCTAGGGAGATCTGAATCTGCATTATAAATGTGACCTTTGCAGAGACTTATTGCAGAGATTCTAGCAGGAATTCACCTGGGTCTAAATTATTTGGACTCAAACCTCAGAAGGGGGGCTGCTGAGATTAATTTGGATTAAAGAAGCATGGTCCTAATCATTGCTCTAAATAAACTGCAGCATTTTGAAATGGTCACTGCTAAAACAGTTACTTGCTTCATTGATGGGATTGCACAATAAATTTTTTTTTTTTTAGGTTAATGAGCTATACCCCAAGTTGCTTAAAATCATCTCTTTGGATCTGTAAGCCTCTTACTTGTATATTTAATCTCCCTTTCTTCACAAGAATGGGCAGTTGATGTCCTAAATACATTAAAGTGATTTCATTCCCAAGGTCTTCACCCCTTTTGTAGTAAACTATAAGCTAGTCTTAAATATCAGGCTGCTTACAAAGATAATGCAAAATGTAGTTTATGAAAGGTTACTTGAGCATGCGTACACAATGGCATTATTTTAAGATTGCAATATAACTTTAGGAAGAGGTTTAGTACCATGATGGTTATATACTACATTACAGACACATTTTATGCAAGAATGTGTCTGTAATGTAGACACATACTATGCAAGAATGGAATGGTAACATTTAATACTGGGAATTTTGGCAGCATGAGTAAGAGTCATTTAAACTTTGGACCATTCTCGTCTTTAAACAAAGATAGGAGTTGTGGTTTTGGTGAAGACATCTGAGAATGGTGGTTACAGACAAGTTGTCACAAGTCAGCTTGTTGAATTCAAAGAGAAGTTGGCATAGCCAATTGAAATCAGCTGCTCAAATGTGCCAGCTTTGTTTCTGTGTGAGATCACAGTACAGTAAGGATCAGACAATTTGCCCTTTCCTCACTGTAGTGCAATCTCAGAGTTGGTATATATAATTAGTAGTGAGTATATGGGTTGCAGGGGGACTTAAACTTGTTTCAGTGTTTTTGTTGATTGGTTGGTGATTGAAATTTAGTGTTTGATCACTTTTGATTTTATTTGTTACATTATTAATGGATGGTCATGCATCCATGATTGGATATAAGGCTATCTGTTTTTTTTTTTAATTTATAGTTGGAGAAGCTCTGCTGTTGACCTTCTTAGTGATGGAATCCATCAAGGTTCTGCCTAGGACCTTTACTTTCTCTTTATTTATAAATAGTGTAGCTAGTGGTTTAGTGGATCTCCGTTGTAGATTGTATGTCAATGATACTAAATGGCAGGGGAAATCACGTGCAGGAGTTCAATGATATGTCAAATCTCATTTACTTAAGCTAGGTGAAGTGGCTAAAGAAAACAGTCTTACCCTCACTTCAGACAAAATGGCCTTCTATTTTTGACCTAACAAAAGCTGGCAAAGACAGACCATGATGCATTAAAACATCATCCAGCTCCCCTATTATGCATGTCTCCTCCTACAGGTATCTGGGTCTCTGGCTTGACAAGAAACTTTCTTTTAAATATTATGTAAAACAGTTGTTGACTTCCAAAGTAAGTGGACAACTTACAATAAATTACAAATGTATTAAAATTCTCGTGAAGCTAGGCACATGATCAGAGTCAGGATGTTCTAGAACTGAATATGCAGTCTTTATAGCAGCTCTGAATGACTGGTGTAACACTCAGGTGCTGCAAAAATCTCTCATCAAATCTGCCATTTAATTTCTCCTGCTGACAGCTGTGAGCACCAAGGTCTGTCTCTGTAGAAGGCAGGGTGGGTCCTGATAATAATCACACTGCATCTTCTAAATGTTACTGCATTTAAACTTCTAAGCTGCAAACATGTTTTTGCCAGTTACCAGTAAGCTGGCAATGGCATGTCATTCGTATCTGTTAAGACCACCTGTTTAAGTGGTTATGTCTCTCAGTGGTAGTGTCAATGGCTTAGTAGGTATCATCCTTACTTTTTGGTACTAGAAGATCAAAAGGCAGTAGATTCTAGACCCTCCCCAGGTGATTGGATTAATTTTCAATTACTGATACTGCAGTGCAACATTAGGTTGGTACTGCATTCTTTAGTGTGCCATGCTTTGAACGAGACATTAAATGATGGCCCAGTGTGTCTCAGTTGGTGATAGCTCCAGTGGATGTAAAAGATCCCACAGCACTTATCAATAACAGTAAATGAATGCATGTAGCTTATAGGGTCTTTAGGGGTGATCTGTGCCTTGCCTTTCAGGCCATTAGGGATCCAGTAGTCCAAGACCACTTGTATCTCACAAATCAAATGATTCCACTAGCACTAGAACTAGCGATCTAAACCTGCTTCAGCAAATAAATAAAACTCTGCAGAGAAAGATTTGTCATGCAACACTTACTCCGTTCTCTGGAGCAAACTTTCCCTCAAAATTAATCAATGTGACACATTATCTTCTTTCAGAAAACATTTAGACAACTGAATGTGAATTCACAAATTCACTCCTGATATGTTCGGCTCATTGTTCCATTGACTAAAATTTTACATCTTTTTTTCTGTGAGCAGAGAAATGTAACAAGCTGCCATTGTTACTTAAGACTTCAAAAGCAGCTTGGCTATTCTTTCTTGGGTCCAAGGTTCTTCCTATCTCAATGGACATTCAATGGCTTGGATTGCTTTTGACCCTTCTTATGACTTTCAGAAATCATTTTCCCTAAAGGATCAGAAGAACATTTAGAAACTGCCCTTAATCTAAGTCATAGATGTTCTGGGATTTGATAGAGGTCCAGTCAGTTTCAACAAGTGCAGTGATAGTGAAATTGTGAAGCAACTAGTACTTTTTTAATCCCTGAAGCAAAAAAAAAAAAAAAAAAAAAAAAAAAAAGATAACATTTTTGAATTAATAGAAGGAAAAAACATAATTTACTTCAGATTACTGCACCCATATTTTAAATAGAAGTCGATACATGCCTTTAGGACAGAAACTCATAATTTAAAATACTGACAGAACTGCATATTTCCCTTTGTTATCTGACAATATCCATCAGCAAAAGCAATTCTTCCTGCCAAGTTCAAACAACAAACCATCAGCCCCGCTGTTATTTTTAAATCATGTTGCTAACACAAAAATAAACATTTCTATAAAGCATGTCAATCAGAACATGCATTTCTTGATTTCATCTGCATCAGGGACCCAAATCGTATTACAGTGAAAACATTTTTCGAGTTACAAGACTTCAAGTTTCATCTGAAACAAACCTATCTACCTAGTATTTGTTGGAACTTTAAAATGAGCTTACTTTTGCAGGGGTGTCTCATTACTAAATACAACAGAGACAGTAGATGCATGGGTATAAAAGGGGCAGCAGAGATTAGATAGAAAATGCAGATTCCAACATTGAAAGTCAGAAAGTAATATTATGGCCTTTGTCAGCTTATTAGCAGAAGCAGTCTGGTTGCTCCCTACCCAGAAATTGGTGGAATTTCTTATCTGACTCTAAATATTCTTCTTCATACATGATGCTGTATTATTGCTTGGTTTATTCCCTTCTAAACTAGATATGGTAGTATTACCAAAGATATCTGGCATCCACAGGCATATTTGTGCATTTTCTAGTATCTGTCCTTTACATTTAACATTCTTTTTGTTTAAATCTCATGCAGTAGATATAAAATAGCTGCTGGTGGAATGGCACAATAGAGCTGCTAATTAGAAAGCATGCACTAATGTAAATCTTTGCTTAACTGTTTTTTTTTCTGTACTGTGCATATTATGAGTAAAGAAAATACAAGTAAGAACAAATCTACAAAATCTGCCACAAAAATGTCATGTTCTAAGACAACCTGTTGTGACCCATGGTTCTATCACACTGACAGGCTGGTGTGATAAAAGATGCACAAGCCAAATGTTATGTTTTATTTTATTTTGATTGCATTAGCATACATGCATGGCTTTATAAAAGACAATGTGCAGTTTCACTAGGCAGTTTATGAATATTCATCGTTGACTGATGTACTTGAATATTCTTTACCTGATTCTAACCCATTTAGTGAAGAGTCATTCATAAAGTGTCAGCAGGCTTCAGTTAGTTAAATTACAGCAATATTCAGTGTCTTATTAATAAAGTTAAAATGAGACTGCGGTCAACTGAAAATGTTAGGTTTACAGTTGTTCTGACCTCTATAAAATGTATGCTTTTTTGTTTCTTCAGTCTTTTCTCAAATACTGCAATTGAAACTTAGGCATTTACAATATTAGTTGTCATTAATTATGTCAAAACTGATATGCTTTTATAAGCATTAGATTGTTCAGACATTAGTAAGTACTGTTGAATACAGAAGCTTAAGCAGAATGAATACTGGTCTTGCATGTTTTTTTGTTTGTTTTTTTTTTTTTGAAAATACTTAATAAATGTTATTTTGTGTTCAATTATTGATTTAGTTAGCACTACATTGGTTTATCAGCAGATGATATTATGGGTACATATATTAGTTTTACAGCAGCAGGATTTTGTGTCTAGTCCCAAATCTGCATTTGTTCAGTTGTGTTATATCATGCAAGTGCAGTATTGATTGAGGTGCTGTCTAGCAAATTACATTGCTGACATGCATGCAAATATGACAACATTTCTGCAAGATATGCCTATAATAAAAACACAGCAATCATTCTGCAGTGGCCAGCTGAAGCAGCATCACATTGGTCAGCAGGGCAGGTATCGATGTACAATGTCATAGAAATTATTGATGGTCAAACAGAGACATTCAATGACTGCATAAATATTAGCAATTATGAGGAACATTCCTATGTTGTTGACCTATTACTTGTTGTCTCAACACAGATTGAAGATTTCCCATATGCCATTGAGTTTATTTATGCATTTCTTTACTTATTTTTTTATATATTTTATGTATACAAGATATTGTAGAAAACCTGTGAAGGAAATCTTGTATTTATATCAGCTACTCTTAAAAGTCCTTATGATGTCTGCCTGTGGTAATATAGTTGTGGCAGACTGATAAATAAAACAGTTTGAGAGGGATCATATTAATTTATAATTATGATTCTAATTATTTATATGTAGTATTAAAGTGTCAGACCAAATGTCTGGCATTAGCTTTATAATTAAAAGAATACAGTCAAGTAAGCCAGACTCATTAATGCTTACACTAAGTGCACACTAATTGTACACTAAGTGTACACAATCTGTATTCAAGAACATTACTACCACATTTTTTGTGCTTTCTAGTCACTCTGAAAAATCACACTAAGTGTACATGTAGTTTACACTTTGTGGTAACCTTTATGAATCTCCCCTTGATATGATCCCCTGCAAGAAAATCAGTAGGAAAACTAAAATTAGGAGGAAGAAGGTGTGTGTTACGCTTGTCTTGTCTGTTCACTCAGAATGATGTACACTTAATGTACATTTAGTGTTAGTGTACATTTAGTGTAGACATTTATCTTTACCTTCAGCCTCTGATGTTTAAATACTCTGTTTAGGTGGGATGCTCAGTGCTGCATTTCCTTGATACACACTGTTACTAGATTGACTAGCTCTAACCGGAT
Organism: Protopterus annectens; assembly: GCF_019279795.1. NCBI lineage: Eukaryota > Metazoa > Chordata > Ceratodontiformes > Protopteridae > Protopterus > Protopterus annectens. The sequence goes on from NC_056747.1 coordinate 986,696,148, forward strand.
ATGATCTTGCTACCATCCTGAAAGACACACAAAAAATGTTTTTATTTAATCAGATTCCATATGGATGATTTTTAAAAGTACACCTACTTCTAATATCTTAATGTTGTTAACTGTGCCATCATTTTGTTTATTTGGGTCAGTTCTTTTTTTTGGTCAAAGGAGAAAATTGCTGATGATACTTGTAATTTGCTTGCTTCAGGCTTAACTTACAGTTAAGTAACAGATTTATTAAACTGTTTTTCTACACTGAGTGGCCTTGTTCTCTGGTTTTGAATAATCAGTACAGTTGTCATTGGACTGCTCATTTCAATAGTATTTACTTAAGCAATTTTGGCTTTAACAATTGGCTTGTAAACCAGTGTCATTCCTGGGGATCTAATGTATTGCTACATGGGATGAAATGGCCAATAGATCCCCTTGCTGTGCTACTGACAGCCTAAACATTCACTCCTTCAAACAGAATGAATAGGATTAAGAGCTGATGGTATTTCATGTAGGTGTAAATGACTTGAGGTGCTCAATACTGAAAGACATGCAGAGAGACATGATGGAGCTTGCTATGCATATGCTTAATGCAGTCAAGACTGTGGTCCTGAGTGACATCTTACCCTCATCCAGAATCATGCCCAGATGCACAGAGAAGACAATAAGACTTAACAACTGGATAAGTAGTCAATGTAATTTTAGGTGGGCCCTGTATTTGTCAGATAGGGATGAGATGATCAACAGTTGTATTTCTCATTAAACTGACATAACGTTCATGTTTAGCATATCGATGTACTATTATTGAAACAGTGAATGTCAGCATCAAGTGTTTTTGCAGGATGGCAATCCCTCCTTTATCCCCCATGTGGGGGTGCTGCACCTCCCATTACCCCTCCTAATTATATATACTAACTCTGAGCTCTAACTCTGAGATCACACACTCCCTGGAGATAGGGAATATTCCCTTATTCATCAATTGTCGATGTCTTGCATAAGTTGACCATCTGTTTCTGTCGGTCAAATGGTGGTGACTGAACAAATAATAATTTTGTAACCTTTTGATGAGAAATAATTGAGCCATGCATATATATATATATATATATATATATATATATATATATATATATATATATATATATATATATATATATATATATATATATATATATATATATATATATGTGTGTGTGTGTGTGTGTGTTTATAACTATATGGGTCCCATGGAGATGATTGAAATCTTAAAACTTCTACTTTCATATGGCTGAGACCATATGATCAAAGTTTTAAAACTTTGAACGTTCTGAACAGAGATCTCCGTACAGCTTGGAATGGGAACATTTCCCTTTTCCTTGCTGTAGTTCAATCTTGGAGTTGGTATATTTAAATAGCAAGGGGGGTGTGCATTCCCCCATGTGGGGGGTGCAAGGGGGCTTGCCACCCTGCAAAAACATCCAGGAATTTTTTTTTTTGTTTTGTTTTATTTTTTTTTTCAGGTGTTCGAACTTTTGAAACATCAATGGTAAGCCTAAAATAAAACCCTTGAAACCCTGTAATGACTTGGTGTTCGAACTTTTGAAACATCAATGGTAGGCCTAAAATAAAACCCTTGAAACCCTATAATGACTTGGTGTTCGAACCTTTGAAACATCAATGGTAGGCCTAAAATAAAACCCTTGAAACCCTATAATGACTTTCTAAATGACAGCCTCTCGCAGTTTACTCTTACTTTAGTAATGGAGAAAGAATGGGCCAGTTGGCTGGGAAGAGCCTGCTGGTTGACAGGCAACAGGGGAAGAAAACAATAAAAAAAGACTATTTCTAAACAGGGTATTTAAGTTGGTCAGAAGATCCTCTGCTGCCACAACCTAGGCTATTTGATGACACCATACGTGAAAATGTATTGTAAAAAGAAATGCATTCTAAATCCAGTTTTACAACTGAAGACATCAGCCTGAATAGAAATGGACAAAAACAGCTAAAGGTAAAATGTAACACTTGCTCTATATTCTTTCATAGCTTTTCATAAGAATATCTGTCTAATTCAGAGATAATCTATTCGAGGTAGAAACTAAATTAATTATTGTTAGCAAGGAAAACAAGTTACATAGCTTACATTGTAAAATAATGAACATCAAGTAGTGTGATACAGCTAGTTGTCCATGTTCTCTGTAAGAGTTGTATTTATACAAGTTAGTTCAGTGGGAAAAAAGGACTGTGTCCTTTGGGATGGGTAACAGTTCATTGAATGTAACTTGTTTGACCCCACTAGGAGCAAGTTGTCCAAAAAAAATGAAAGTACGTGAGATGCATCTGTACATCAGTACTAATGGCTAAACTACACAGAAATCATTTTTCAGACATACAACTATCACAGGTTTGACAATACCTTAAATTATCTTCACCAATTTCCCTAACCATGCCGTCTACACCTTGTGTATTAAATTTCATACTTGGAAGAACACCTCAGTCAGACAGTATAATTTCATGTTTATACAGCACTATAAAATGTAATATATTATGACATAACACCAATCATTACTCATACAGGCAGTTACAGTTCATTGGTGGGTTTTCTGATGAGTGGTTTTAATGTTAATGTTTTGTCTCATTTGAGTTTTGCATTAATATTTTGCATAGTGTGAGCTGGTGATGTTTTTTTAGAGGCTTTTGGTCTTTTCTCCATTGTTCCATGATTATGGAGTTGGTATATATAAATGGGGAAGTGGAGCAGTCAGGCTTGCTCCCCTGCAAAAATATTTTGTGTTTTTTCAGGTTTTTAGCACCCCATTTTTGATACTCATTTTTGGAAAATGGTGAGCTGAAAGAGTATGATTTTCAAATGCATAGGTGAGCTATTCATATATTATGTGCAGCTGCACTTTTTTCCATATGGGAGGCTCTGTCCCTGCAATGCTACTGCACTGCCCTTCTTACTGTGCTCTGAAGTTAAGGAATTGCAGTAGATGAGATAGTCCCCTGTTGCAATGAGTCTCTCAACAGTGCATGCTTCTTGCACAGTGATTAAAAAAAACAGCATCAGTTGTGCCAATTTTTGATCACTGATCAAGCAGATGAAAATATAGCTAGAGTCATATGAACACACACAGTGACTGGCCACAAAACAAACAGCCTTTTCTTAACTTTTCAGACAGTAGCATTTATCAACATTTTAGTTTAGACTGAGTAATTCATTTAGAGTCTTGCACATCTTCTCTAGTGACACACTAGAAAAGCCACTGAATATATTAAACACACTGGGGGGGCTTTCAGTTGTTTGTGTGACTTCAGCCCTTGATGGCCAGTTGTTGTCTGTGACATTGTGAGCAATGAATGGAGGTCAGACCCTCTAGTTAGATCCCCTCAAAGATCAATGTAAATCACATTACCAGTAAACACCAGCAACTCTCAAAGTGAAGCCAGAGCCCTGTGTTTTGTAAATTTGTTCAACAATATGGTGAACCATCTGGTGTAGAGCACCCTGCTTTCACTCACTCCTTGGTCAGGCAAGATCTTGAGAAATATTATTGAGGCGTAGCTACCTAAGATAGCACAGGGTGTCAGCTCTAGCTGGGACTTTGAATTTCAGGGGTACCCTGAAAAAAGTAACATTTGTCTCTTGAATGTAGTACTGTATCCTGATTGGAGCTTTCCTTCCCTTCCAGGATAGCCTCTATAAATAGTCTTTCTCCAAAGGGCTAACCTGTTTTGCAAAGGGAAATACATTAGCAAATAAATACATGCATGACATTTTCATTTCTAAAAACTCTGTCCTTATTTTCATAAATTCCTTATGCAATGATTTTAGGCCTTTCTCAGACAGGTGGTTTTATCCTTAAATGAATAACAGTAACCCCCACCCTGTTACTGTACAGATAGTTTTGAAACCCAGTCCAAAAAGACCCTCAGCTCAATGAGATCTAACTGGTTAACAAATACTAAAGAAATAAATAAAATGGTGTACTGTTCTTCCAAGTAGTGGTACCAGGCAGGAGCCTAATTTTCTGTCTCTCATCCTTTTCTTAATTTATAATTCTCAAATATTGTTATAATGGATTTGTCAAAAGAGATTATTTTGTTGCCTGTCAGAGAACATCTGTTACTTTGTGTAGTTCTCTCTGGAGGTTCGCAATATACTCCTTAATCTCCCATGTTGCAGATTTCTTAAAGGATGATTTCAGGCTGGGAATGAACCAAAACTCATTAAAGGATTCTGTTTTGCCTCTAGTGTTGACCCCTTTTGTTCTTCTAGTGACCCCTGTAGCCCACAGCAATGGGAAGATTATATATTACTCTACCACTGCCTGCAAAGGAAATAGTTTCCATTAAGCACCTGTGTTATCCTGTTACAGCATGCCACAGCACTACCTGAGAGTGGAACTCAGTACCAGTGTTTGCATACTATAAATGTTTTTTGAGTTAAAGGGGTTAATTTCTAGTAGACTGTGAGAAATAAGCAAACAGTGGACAAAATATTTCTAAGTTCTGAGTTACCTTTTGAAGGCTGAATGTTAAAACATGCTACACTGTAAATATAGGAAGCAACTATTTTCATTTGGAACACAGAAGGTGATTACAGAATTCATGTTTGGGTTGGAAAACATTTGTAATTTAGCCTGGATCTGAAAATGATGGCTACAACATTATGGAAGTTCTCTGCATAAATAGCTGTATTGTAAATTTTGGGAGAAAGTAATGCAAATTATTGAAAAAACTGCTATAAGATTGCCCTTGCCAGATAAAAACACAGTGCCAGGATTCTGGCATTTTTAGCACACCCCAGTAGTTCACTGTACTGCACTGTCTTTACAAGGCTAATTCAGGATTAAAAACATCAGAAAGAGCCTATGAACCTAAATGTTTATATATGGCAAGGAAGACAATTCAACCAAATTTGCTTTAGTGGCTGGCTTGGCTCTGGAAAACAACACTATCACATTCTGGAGGAGCTTTTGTTGAAATTCTCAAAGATATATAATGAACCATAAACAAAAAACAAGCAAGTTATCATAATTAAGAATTAGATAAATCAGAAACTAGAACAAGAAAAAATATCATACAACTTTAGCCATATTTATTTTTAGTCATAAATGGCATATTACAACTTCATACAGAAAGTAAATAATAAAAATAACAACATAAACCTATGGTTCCTGTGAAAAATGCCACCAAATGCATATGGAAACTAATATAAAAAACTTCCAATTTTTTCAGAGTAGAACAACAAACAAAATGTTGCACGATAAGTACTTGTGTCTGTCTAGGAGACCACTCAGGCTAAATTAGAAACACGTGCAATCCCCATTTTATAATCAACTTAAAAAACACCCTTCATTTCAACCAATAGAATACTAAGGTTTCAACTTCCTCTTTACAAGTGCAACTTTAAAATTCAGATGATCATTCAAACCCAGCCAGATATACCATTGCATTCATTAAAAGCTGTCAGTGATACACCCTAGAATTAGGTTCATCCTCCAATGAAAACATTCTAGGGTCTTTGTGAAAATTTTCTAAAACAGAAAACATAATTTTCTTAAAATTCTGACAGTTCACAGAGTGATTATACAGAATGTTTTTTTTTCATTCTTGTTCTGTATAGCATAATAATTTTCTTATATACTCTGGCTTAATGCCCTGTTAGTATGCCCTGTATGGAAACTTCACACACTATGCATGATGCTGTCTAAACTAAATTAAATTATTTACAGTTAAAAATGACACAGAGCTTCATAAGCCCTCTGTGTATTAGAGCAAAAGAAGAAGGGGTCATTCACTAAAATTTATACCTATTGCAACTATTACAGGCATATGCGCTTCTTGGACCTTTATCAGAAGTAACAATGAATTTATGTGTCTCAACAATGTCATTAATAGAATTTTTTTTATTTATAAATCTTGGCACCTCACCAACAATCTCACATACCTTAGAAATAACCCCTTTAATGGCTTTAATATCTATGTCAGTACTAGCCTCCATATTGTGCAATCATAGAACTGAGTAATAAATTGTTCAAGGGCTTCCCATGAATTTGAACTCACTAAAACTGGAGCTAACAGAGTTTTCTTTCCTTGTTTAACCTCAGCCATACGTTTGTTTATTAGATGTTTGGAATAACCCCTAACCAAAAACATTTTTTTTTTTATAAACGTCTATCTCTTTAAAAAGGATTCCATCCTGACTAGTCAGCCTACTGATTGACACAGGTTGCCTTTTGACTGTATTTTTCTTAATGTGATATGGATACATACTAAAAAAATTAAGATATGCATTGCTGGCAACCTCTTTTTTGTAAATAGCGATGCCAACAAATATTTTATCAAAAACTTAAAAAATTTCTAAATCCAAAAAAGTAATAGATATTTCTCCAATATGAAAATTAAACCTAAAAATCTCTGTGGAAGTTTGTAAAAAATCTTGAAAAATGTTTAAATTTTCAGTTGAACCACCCCATATAAAATATTTTCAGTAAAGTTTAGATAGTATTTAATATAGCTAAACAAAGTGTGTGTGTGTGTGTGTGTGTGTGTGTGTGTGTGTGTGTGTGTGTATGTGTGTGTGTGTGTGTGTGTGTGTGTGTGTACACCTTCAAGAATTGCCATTGGTCCAACACCAGATTTGCATATGGCTGCTCCCATGGCCACTCTAGTTACCTGTTTATATTGTTTCTTTAAACAAGAAAAAATTGTTGTCCAACAAAATCTTTAAACATTCACAGATAGTGTTAATGTTAACCAGTTTATCTTCCTAATGTAATCCTGATTTCAGCCTAAACCCAGCATTTCTGAATATGTGCTGTTGGATTTGGAATTCATTAGTGTCACTACTGGTTTGACGGCTGGGATGGGTAGAAAGTATACAGCTAATATGAATAGGTTCACTGACTTCCTGGTATATCATTTAATTTTTTGCCATTATCTGGAAGGGCTGGTATAGGGATAAATGTCACTTGATCTAGCCCTCAGGAGCTGGTAGAAACACAGCCAGTAGTTGAATGTGCAGATACAAGAATGACATATGAGACTCATTAACTACATGCGTAACTCAGAAAATTTTGATGCAGACACTGGTAGTGCAAAGGTAAGAAAAGTGTTTACCTCTTTGGACATCATTGCATGTGATCAAACTGTTCATTTTATGTGGGTTTTAATGGTACCTTAGATTTAAATGCTCAGCACAGAAATGAACGATTATGTTTGGAAAGGTTGCCAGTATAGGTAACGTTATATTTGGAGACCTGAGGGCAGTTATTGAATCCTAATCTGTAAAATGGAATGGCATCCAGAGGAGGGGGAGTTAGGAATGATCATGAGCATAAAGTATTTTATGAAAGAATGTTGATCAAAATGGACTTCTGTAATCTGGAAGAAAGAAACAAAGGAAGGAAGGAAATTGTACAGATACTGAGGATCCCTCAAAGTTATGAGGGATGCCAACATACCTCTCAACCTACAGATACTGAAAGTAAGTATAAAGGTCCTTGGAAAGTATGTATATCCAGCCCCCCCCCCAAAAAAAAATCTGGACACCTAATTAGCATAAATATGAATATAGTAGCATAAATACGAATACCAAATAGGACATAACTCGTCAACCTTCTAGTGGGAATGTGGGGTACTAATCAAGAAGCATGTGTTTAAAAACAGATAATGACAAAAATATAGAAAAAATAAGAACAATATCAAAGTGACAGTGTAAAATCTGTACGCTTTTATGAACAGTACTGCAAAATTCTACTGCACAAGGTCATTTATTTATTTGCTTCTGAAAATGGGAGATGTAAGATATATGTCCACTTTTTTAAATTGTTGGTGGCACTGGTATGTTGGTCATGTAGTGTAGGTTTGTGTACACTAGAAAATTTCAAACATCATGTGTGATGAAGGAGATTCAGAAAATTGTGTGAAGGGGTAAATCAAGCCTGAAAATAGGGACATACCTCCAAAAATATCTACTTCATGTGAAGGGGTAAATCAGGTCTGAAAATTTTTATTTATTTATTTTATTTATTGACATTTGTTAACTGGGTTGGTTCAACTGGGCTTGTAGCCCATTTTCAGTAACAATTTTTGAATTAATACAGATATGAGAGACAGGAAAAAAGAATCTATATACAATGTAGAAAGCACACATAAAGCAAAAATCACACATACTATTTTACATGGAGAGTATATTTAAGTACAACGTTTAAGAAACAATTTTCTTCTTCATGGTGTTTGAGTGAAATCACTGTATGGCAGTTTACAAGGGGGTATGCAAAGTTGTGGTGTAAAAGTCATGTGAATGGAGTGTAAGGAGGCTAGGTAGGGTTGTGGCAGGGGCAAGTCTTGGAGTTGAGCAGATGAAATTTTAGTTCCTTTTTAAAATGAGAGTAGCGGGTAATGGAAAGTATTTTATGTGGAAGTTTGTTCCAGGCATGGGCTACAGACTATTTATATAGAATAGATTTTTTTGGTTGGTAAATGTCCAGTAGCTGCTGGTTTGAAGTACAGAGGGTCTGAGATGGATTATAGGTAAAGATTAAGGAAGGAAGAGATGGACAGAATGAGGATTTGTAGAGAATAAAGTGTAGCATATGAAATTGAGATAGCATCAGTTTTTGGGGGAGTTCAAGCCATTGGAGAGAGTTTAATGCAATACAATGGTGTGAATTGTATGGGTAGTTAATAAAGAATCTAGCTATTTGTGGTACGTTTGTTGGAGTTTATTCAGAGTAGTAGCCTGGATGTTGGTAAGAACTGAAGCAGCCTATAGGAGGGTTGGGGAGGACTAGTGCCTGTCCAAGGGTGAGTCTTGCTTCAGGGGTTAGAAATTTTTTGTTGCGATAGAGTAGCCCTAGTTTCTCGTGTGTTTTTTTATACATTGGAGTACGTGCAGGTTGAATTTTAATTCATCATCAATGATGACCCCAAGGAGTTTTGTGTGGGTATCAGGTTGGATAGTTGTGTTATTAGAAGATTTAATAACAAAGGTGGATTTATGGTGAGTAAGAGAATGGGGAATTTGGGGTTTAGGATCAGTAGGTTGTCTGAGAGCCATTGTTCAGTGGATAAAAAGGCATGTTGATTTAGGGTATGAAGCTCAGAGATGTTGTTTGAGACAGAGATAAGTGTATAGTCATCAGCATATTGAATGAGTGAAGATTCTTTACAGAAAGTAAAAAAATCATTGGAAAAGATATTGAAGAGAAGGGGACCTAAGATGGAACCTTGAGGAACACCTGTTGGAATGGGAAGGAAGGGTGAGGAGGATGAGAGCCATTTGACAGATTGTTCCCTAACAGATAGGTAACTAGTGAACCAAGCAAAGGTGGAGGAAGATAGGTTGAGACTGGCAAGTTTGGTTAGTAATAGAGGATGAGAGACAGTATCAAAAGCTTTGGAGAGATTGAGGAAGAGACAGGAAACAAGTTTATTGTTGTCTAGGGCTTCAGTGAAGGAGTGAGTAAAGGAGAGGAGGGCAGTGGTAGTGCTATGGTTGGGACAAAATCCGTGTTGGATGGCAGTGAGTAAGTTGTCTTGGAGGAGGTGATTTTGAAGCTATGTGTGAATACATCTTTTTAGTATCTTAGAGATGGGGGACAAGATGGCAACGGGTCGGTAGTTGGCAGGGTCAGTGGAGTTACCACCTTTATGTAGAGGAATAGTAAAGAAAGATTTCCACAGGGTGGGAACAGTTGAGTCAAGAATTGACCTAGTTATTAGTATAGATATAGGATAGGTTATAGAGTCAGCAAATAGTTTGAGGAAGGTAGGAGGTAGATTGTCAGTGGAGGGAGAGCAGGTTTTGAGCTTAAGAAGTAAAGATTTGATGTAAGTAATATGAACTGGCTGAAAGGAAAACAGAGTTTTGTTTGGAGGGTTAGGGGGTAGGTGTTGAAGTAGGATTTGGGTTAAAAGCTATGAGATTGTGGATGGTGTCAATAAAGTGTTTATTGAGGAGGGTAGCAGTTTCCTATGGGGATGTGTTTGGGTAAGGGGAGGGGTGAGAGGGACTGCCTGGATGGAGGATTTTATTCAGAGTAGATCAAAACTTTTGAGGATTGGAATGTTGTTAAGCTGGGCAGAGCAATAGTAGGACTTTTTGTCTTTTGTAGTTTGTTTTTTGTAAGGTTTCTTAGCTGTCTATATTTGAGAAGAAGTGGTAGTTATTTTGTTTTAGTCCAAGCTTTCCAAGCACTGTTTCTTTGTTTCATAAGTGACTTAGTTTCCTTGGAAAGCCATGGAGCATGATTTTATTTTATTTTGATATTCCTAGAGGGGGCAAGGGGGTCCAAAGTATTTAGGAAGATGTTAAACATACTTACAGCATCATTGATGGGGATTTGTTTAAAGGTGGACCAGTTTATACCAGAGAGTTTAGAGTTAAATTGGGAGATATCAAAAGTAGATAGTTTTTGGCAATCTCTAATAAGATGGGGTTTGAGAGTTTGGGAGTAGTATCTTAAGATAGAGGTAGGGAGATGGTCACTAAGGGAGTCAGGTAGGGTGGTGGGACTGTGGTAGTGGTGGGAGAGTTGGTAAGAATCCAGTCAATTGTGGAGCTACAAGATGAATTTTTGTGGAAGCAGGTGGGGGATGATATCAGTTGGTGGAAGCCATGTAGGTGGATACTGAGTTGAGGATAGTCACTATAAAGTTTGGACCTGTCTATGTTGAAATCACCTAGGATAAGGGTTTCATATGGTATGTTGTGTGAGAACCAGGATAGGATGTTTTCTAGGATGGGTAGATTGTTACCAGGAGGGAGATATTTGGAAGCAATGGCATTTTTTATGAGTATTCAAATGGGAGTTAAGGATGATCAGCTCAGCTGGGTAGAAGTCAGGAAGAGGAGAGGGGTGAGGTGAAAGGTTAAGGCTATTTTATTAGAGGATGTCTATGCCACCCCTTTTTTTAGTAACTCTGTCAGAGCAAAAGCTATTATAACTAGATGTGTGTCTTAAGCCAAGTTTCTGATAGAGAGAGAACATGAGGAGTAGTCTGAGCGATCCATGTGTGCAGCTCAGTGATTTTATTTGTTAGGCTCTGAATATTCAGTGAGTATATAGTTACGTATTTAGATTGGGATGAGTTTTTTGGCTGAGGATGGAGGTGGTGAGAGGTGTGTGAGGAGGGCAAGGTAGGGGTGGTTTTGATGGGTCTGTGAGAGAAGGGAGAGGAAGAGGGACATGGGTTTGGATGGATGTCACCAGAGCAGAGTAAAGTTTTACTCAGAAGAGGGAGTGCAGCAAAACGTAGATGGAGTTTATATAGCTTTGGCTTAGGTTTGTAGGTAGATTTAAAGACTTGGTGTATGGAGAGTTTATGTAGACTTGTGGTGGTGAAGTTGAATAGAGCCAGAGAGATAATAAATGAGGAAATAGTTGGGAAGTTGTTTGTGTAAGAGGTAGGAGAGAATAAGTGTGGGTTAGAGAGATGGGAATGATACGAGGTAATGGAAGAGAGAATCAGAAGGAGTGTAGTAGGAATAAAAAGGTATTGCATTTTAGAGTGTGTTTGGAGGGGTAAAAAATTTGCTAGAACAGTGAGGTGTAGGAAGTGATGTAGGGATGATTGACAGAATATTACGGTGGGCGTGGCTATCGATCGGAAGTTGTATGTGAGAGGATAGTGGGACAGGAAGTGGAGGGAGAGGTTGTTATAAAGGAAATTGTAATGGGGTGGGTGGGAATGGGGGTAGGGTAGAGGAGTGAATGGAGCAGGGTTACACCCACGAAGAAAAGGCTCAGAAAAACAATCCGAGAAAAAGGTAGGTAGAACAGATAAGTGAGCAGGAGACACAGGGGATTTCAGCTAAAAATCTGAGGTAGCTGGGCTGAGATGAGGTCCATGGTATTAGAAGTTAAGGCACAGTAAAATGGCAGCTAGAGAAATAGCCAGGAAGGGTATGGCAGAGTGGTAAGATTTACAGCTGAGTAGGGAAGAACAATAAGTAGGGGGATCTAGCAGACAGGAGGTACAGTTCAGATATGAGTAGAATAGTTAGAGGGAGGTAGGAAGAGATGGAGAGCAGGACAAATGTAGAAAAAAGAAAAAAACAGGGAGCGGTCTGCAGGTGAGCTAAAGAGTAGTCACCACAAGAGTAACCAGGACTATTGGTAGCAGCTATCCTATACAGATAAAGTGGACATATGTAATAGTTTCACACTAGAAAGGGATACACCCTTGGAGGGACTTGACTGCATGTATTTCCAGCAGCGTGGGCCAGTGGGAATTGAAGCTGCAGAGGTAGCTTGATTTACCTAAAAAATAAGAAGACAAAAGTAAGTTGAAAGGGGTACATGGAGAGAAGATTTTTTTATACAGGAGGTATGTCTAGGTAAGTAATAGGGAGAGAAGGAAGCATTAAAGTCTATGTAGTGAATATAGGGGATGAGAGAGATGGTTGTGTGAGGATTAGAAGACACAAAATGTGAGAGGAGACCTCTGAGTGGTTTGAGTGAGGGGAAGGAGTGCAGGTTTGAGTTAAGGGCTGGATATGGTCAGCTTTGATATGAGTGGGGGTATAGAAACCACAGAATATATGGGAGAGATATGTAGAAACAGTACAAATAAAACAGTACAATACAGTACAGAAAGGCAGTTAGCAAAGTTTAAATAGCTGAAAAAAACAGGAGGTAAAAATGAAATGTGTGCATTGAAAAATCAACATTCACTTGATAAAATAACAGTAAACTAATCAAGGCATGTAGAGATACATTTCTTTAAATTCAAACAAGCAATGCACTTAATCAAACCATGTAGAGCTACATTTCCTTGAAATCAAAGAAGCAATACAGTGCAGGTCATTTAAACAAAGCAAAATCCAGCAGGTTTAGTCAGCATATAACAGTTGGAAACAATGGGCAAAGTTATTGAACAGCAGTTGGATTCAAGTTGGAACAGGCAAAACGTCACTGGTAAATCAGATTAATACATTTAGTAGCATCTGGGACAAAAAATCTGGGAAAGCTAGATATATAATCAGTGTCTAGTAATTGGTTGGGCAAAGTAAATATGCTATAAAAGCATTTATTTGGTTGCTTGGTAAAGTAATATGAGGATGAAGTACAAAACGCTAGACCTGATGTAAAAACAAACAATGTCTGATTGCAAAATATTGATGGTCACTAATTAAAGCAGGGTGGATACAACACACCAAAAGCATAAATTTGTATGTTTGGGGATAAACAAATAAGTACTGGCACAGTAATACAAAAATGCTAGAAGTAATGCAAAAATAAAGAGCAATGAGTGAGTGAAAGAATTAATGGTTGCTTAGCTTATGTGGGGTCATAGGACAACCAGGAGTATAAAATTCAGTATTTGCAGGATATGCTGCTAAGTAGATGCACAAACCCAGGGACATAGAGAGGGAGAAACGGTAGAATTACAGTGAAATAGCAGAGAAAAAATAAACACAAGGCTAAATTCCTATTTAAGATAGTTGCTAACTGAGGCAGGGTGTCATGATAGCATCAGGAGCAAAATAATTACAGTGCATAGTGGTCACTACCTAAGGCAGGAAGGCAGGGTAGCACCAGTAGTAATAAAAAAGCAAAATTAGAGGAAATAGACTAATGCTAAATTGCTCACAAACCAGCACATGGTGGAAGACACTAGGAAGATATTACCAGCAGCCCTGCAGCTGCACGGTCAACAGCAAACAATTTTAGCAGTGGAAGGAAGCTAAATACTAGTTGATTGTGAGATTGAATAAATTTGTGCAGGAAAAAATAAGGTCTACAAGCAACTAGGGTGGGTAAACGTGTGCAGGAAGGAGATAGCAGCTTGTGGCTATCTGTATAGTGGTCGCCTGACAGCTCTAGTTAAATACATGCAATTTTATACCTTCACAAAGATTCACAGTTGACTATGGCAATGAATGCAGCAATTTCTATAAATTCACAGTGCAATTGTGATATAGCAGTAGAGTCATTAAATAGCTCTAGTAAGTTAGAGCATATCCAAGAGTCACATAAACCAGCTCACAAGCAGCAAAACAGAAAACAATTACCAATGAAGGCGACAGAGCAAATTAGAATTTCAGAATACAAGTCTAACAGGATAGCAGTCCTAATTGTCATTTAGTCTACAAGTGATACTTTTTAAAAAAAGATCCCAGCAGTAAAACAGCAATAAAGGGTAACTTGTGGAAGACTATAGTACACCTCAGGACCACTCACTGAAAGGGGAAAGAGAGTAAAAGATGGCGTTGAGGAAAAAATGTGCCAAAGCTTAAAAGGGCACAAAGGAGTATGGGTAAATTACATCATTACCATTCTAGGAGGGGGAAGGAACTGGGAAGCTATCGAGGTTAGAAAGTGAACAAGTATAGCAGAAATGGCAGGAATAGGAGACAAAAGAGTGAAAACAGGAAATAAAGGGTAGAGAAACAGCAGGTGGCTAGCAGGATAGCTAAAGAAGAAGAGAAATACTTAAGGATGCAGAGGACATGCAGGGAATTACTAGGGATCACCAGAGGGCTGCACACCCACGAAGAAAAGGATCAGAAAAAAATCAGAGAAACAGGTAGGTAGGACAGATAAGTGAGCAGGAGAGGCAGAGGATTTCAGCTAAAAATCTGAGGTAGCTGGGCTGAGATTAGATCAGTGGTATTAGAAGTTAAGGCACAGTATAATAGATATGTTCCTCCAAAATAGGGACATTTGAGAGGTCTGTAGTCTTACTGTAAAGAAATCATGACTCCGAAAAAATTAAGGTATTAAGTTCATAATGAAGATAAGAAGAAATTATTTTACTCCTCTATAGCTTTGAAACTTTGACATGCATTATGGAAGGGGAGATGGCAGAAGGGGTTAGAGCAGGATGATATGGCTGTAATGAGAAGGTGTTAGCTGCATGGTGTATAATGTATATGTAATCCAAAGGGGAAAATGGTTGCACAGATAAAACATTCAGTAAAACCTACAAGAAAAAGCCAGCCAACCTAGAGTTTTCACTGTGTGATACCTTAAACCTCCTGTAATGGAGGCCCATGAGATATACGCAAATGAATCTTTAAGGACATACAGTACAACTACATGGCTTCTAAATGCCCATGAATTTTTACTGAAGTCTTTATGGGTACATTCAGGCCAATAAAACAAACCCTACTAGCTGTGGACGTGCATGTTTCAGTCTTTCTAATGACCTAATGTTTGTCTTTTTGGCTTTTCCTGGTTAGGGGTTGCCACAGCGGAACTCCGGTCCGCTAATGATTGGCAGTCAATTTTTTATGGTGCTGAGTTGCCAGCCCGATGTCCAATCTTCAGCGAAGGCACACCCATTCACGCATGTCTTTCGGAGGCCACTCGACCGCTGGGAGGACATGCAGACTCCACACAGAAGGCACTCCAGCTGAGAATCGAACAGGAGAACCTCTTGCTGTGAGGCAACAACAATGACCTAATCAGGACAGCAAACGTGGATTGTTTGGCTATACTTTAGAAACACAAAACTTAAAATCAATTCTGATTTCCAAAAATGTTAAGATGTGTCTATATCTGGAGTGGTTTGGCTTTATTGGCCAGGATGTATCCATAAAGACTTTAAAAATTAAAAGGAAAATGCCATGGGCATTCTGAATCTGTGACTAACAGAAACAAGCCTAGAACAAACTCAAAAACAAAATATCCTGGTAGAATCCAAACATAAACAGATTGTACAAAAGGAAAAAAAAAATCATAACTAAAATTAAAAAGTGCAATAGCCAGTAGGATAAAATTATCTCATCAGGGTAAACAAATAAGTAAGAGGACAAATTAAGTCTTCCAAAACCAGTTTTGAGAAAATTATAGCTTCCCTGGCCAAGAGCAACTACAAGGCTTTCTTCAAACATGTGGAAAACCTCAAAGGTGGTACAGAACAGTACACAAAACTGATTGTTAATGGAACCACTTACATTTAGCCAGAAGATGCAGCAATTCTGCAGGACAAAAAAAAAATCAGATCTGATTTTATCCTCTTTACTGTCAGCTTCTCCCCAAGTAATACCATCAAACATAACCTATCAATAGGGAGCAGGTTCTTAATGTGTTCTCTAAGGCTAAGAGCACTGCATTGATGGGCCCTGATAATATCCTAGGATGTTTCCAAAATATCCGGAAGTAGGACCTTACTGGACCTATTTTAACATAGCCTCCAGACAGTTTTGTGCCAAGTGAAAGGAAAACTGTAAATGTCATCTCTCTGCAAAAAGGCAGGCCATCTACAGACCCAGGTACCTACAGACCCATAAATCTGACTAATTTCATCTGCACTGCATAGAAAAATATATCATGGATATGATAATAATAATATAGGAAACTTTCAGACAACAGATCCAACCCAGTTTGGTTTTGTCAAAGATTGAGCATAGCTACTCAAACTGATGGACTTCTTTGAAAAGGTCGCCAAGGTGATAGATGAGGGCAAAATGGTGCAAACTGCCTACCATGACCTGATTAAGGTATATTATATAATACTCAACTCAGGCATTGTAAACAAAGTCACAGCATTAGGCATTAACCCTTATGTTATGCACTGGATATCCAACTAGCTCTCAGATAGGACCCAGGAAATTAAAATAGGGGAGACATCCTCCACAAAGAGGTCGTTCACTAGAGGAGCCCTCAAGGCTCTGTGTTGGGCCAGCTCCTTTTTGGAATTTACTTTTTGGAAGTCAAGGCCAATATCAACCACTCCTTTTTAGAATTTACTTCTTGGAAGTCAAAGCCAATATCAAAATCCTCAAGCCTCTGTACTGGGCCTGCTCGTTTTTGATATTTGATATTTTCTTAGTAACAATGTGGTCTTTATTATTTGCTACCTGCAGCAACCTGGAAGTTATACCCAACCATTGTCATTTGTAACTCATTCTCTTCACACTTATTTTCAACCTTTATTTTTCTCATATACATACAAATTCTGCAGCTGTTACAAAACACATCTCATGAATACACTAAAAATCGTTCTTCCTCAGCCTCCCCCTTTTTATATCCAGGTTTTATGATCCCTAGTATAGAAATGAATGAGTAGACTTTCACAGTTAATCACAATAAAATTATGCATCTACAATGATACAATATTTGTAAAGATCTTAGATATTTTTATACACAATCTCTAAGACATACAGCTTGATTTTACTGGATTGTAGCACTCAAACTTGCACACAGCATAGTATTAAGAAGTACAAAAAAAAAAAAAAAACATCTTGGCACCCTGACAATACAAAAGCATTATATCAGATATCTAAATTCTAACATTGTTTTAAGATATACATAGAACCGCATAATCAAATTCACATTGTAAATATATCACAACTACAACCGAGGAATGACACAGGCAAGTACTTATACATTCTGAACATCTCAGTTTATACAGCTTTGTCTCCAGCAACCTCTCATTAAAGGATAGGTTCCATGAAGCCCTGCATTCTAGAGATTCCAATAAAAGGTCAGTCCAGTTAGAATTCCCAGCAGCTCGTATAATTATAACATTTTCAGGTCAAACAACAACAGTCTAACTCTAGACAGCAACACCCATTACAAAAAAAAAAAAAAACACAGCTCCATGCCTCTAAGTTAACTTCATTAGCTATTTTACCTTTTAGCTGTATAAACACATTAATTAAATCAAGCTATGTCATTTCAGAAATGGCCAGATGTTCAGAAGCCAAGTAGATCTTGTAGCACAGTAGTGAATATTCATGATACCTGTTTGTTTTGTGAACCTCTAGGACTTGAAATATGACTGCAACTGCAACTGTGGTCCCACTTCACAAAGGCGGTGCCTCCACCGACCCTGGAAATTACCGGCCCATTAGCTTGACAAGCCTTATCTGGAAAGCCATGGAGAGGATCATAATGGACCTCATAAATAAAGACATAGGGAATTTGCAGACTTTGGATCCATCCCAGTTTGGCTTTGTCAAAGGCAGATCATGCCTTCTAAACTTGGTTGACTTTTTCGAAACAGTCACCAAAGCCATTGATGAGGGAAAGGCAGTCCATACAGCCTACCTCGATCTGGCGAAGGCCTTCGATACAATACCCCACTCGGGTATCATTGAAAAACTCATCAGCTTAAATGTTAACCCATACATCACAAGATGGGTTGCAAACTGGCTGAGTGACAGAACCCACAGGGTCAGAGTTGCTGGCGCCATGTCAGACTCAAAGCCTGTCACAAGTGGTGTACCACAGGGCTCAGTCCTGGGCCCACTCTTGTTTGGCATCTACTTTTCCAAAGTACAAGCAAACACAGGAGGGTTATGGCTGACAAAGTTTGCAGATGACTGCAAACTGGGCGCCATAGTAGAAAACACATCTGACACAGATATCCTTCAGAAGGGTCTCACAGAAACGGATAACTGGTGCCAGAGCCATGGCCTAAAGTTAAATGCCAAAAATGCATAGTCATACCCTTGGAAAAACAAGGTTACCCCTAGCTACCAAATAGGTGGCAATCCACTGAGCACAGAAGAAGTTATCAGGGACCTGGGGACCCAGGTTGATAGTAGTCTGTCATTCGACACCCATGTAGCTAAAGTAGTTAGGAAGACCTTCTACATTGCCCACCTTATCATGAAGGGATTCTCATCTAGATCAAGGGAGGTCATAGTCTCCCTATACTCATCACTCATCAGACCAATGATTGAGTACAATGCCCCATTCGAATGTATCTGACCCGACACTTGCAGCAGCTGGAGAGGCCACAAAGTTCCTCACCAAAAGGATAAAGGGTCTCAAACATCTGTCCTATGCTGCCCGACTGAAAGAACTCCAGCTCTATTCAGTCACTTACCGCTTGCTCAGAGGTGACCTTTGCCTAACATACAAGGCCATGTCAAACCCAGATTTGATGAATATGCTTCACCTCAAAAATCTAGATCCATCAGAGTCACAAGGCGGAGACTTAAACCTCGACACGGCTATTAATAGGACGTGCTGGAGGGATAGATTCATCACCCAAAGACTCCCTATGCTGTGGAATAAAATCCCGGTATATGTGAGGCAGAGCACCTCGCTGGCCTTGTTCAAGAGAAATCTTGACCAATGGATGGGAGATCGCAGATATACCCCAGGGATTACCTCAGTGTCACTGCTCAACAGAGGCACAGCAAAATAATGGGTATAGTTCCCCATACTAAAGGGGTGGCGTAAGCCACAAAACTATGGGCTAGGCTTGTAAATGCCCTCGGGCAGATAGCCTAGTATGAACCTATGAACCTATGAACCTATAATGTTATCATAATTGTGTTACTGCTGACAAAAAGCTTACTTTAAATCAGCTATTAAACCAGTAGAAAAAAACCACTGATAAATCAGATTTACATTTCATTTCTATTCAAGTGCCATAAAGCTCTTGCTGTTCTTATATAACGTAAATAAACGAAAAGGGCCACACATACAGAGGTGGTACTAGTCTAGGACACACAGGGACATATGCACCCCTGTGAAACTGTGTGCCCTGATGAGTGACACCATCCCTGGAATACTAAAACCTAAAAAAATAATAAGTGATCTTTGTTTATTTTAATTCACATCTTTTATTAATTTACAAAGGTCTGGTCTTTTTCCTATTCATTGACTCACATTTGAGTAAGTGAGAAGTGAAGTGTAAGACCATGGCTTTTAGAAGTAAAATGCATGAGCCAATGAGAAGCAAAGCATGTGAGCATGTTTTTTTCAGAACTGAGTGTGTGCAAGCATGGCTTTTTTAGAAACTAAATGCATCAGACAACGAGAAGCAAAGAATGGGAGTGTGCTTTGAAGTGAAATACATCTTTTTGGATGACAGAAGCAGCAAGGGAGTGAACAACTGCACAAAATTGTTACACCAGCATTAAGTACGAGAACACCCTAACATCATGAAAGCACCATTTGCTCTACCATATGTATGTATGCACAAGCACCTTTTACAAGAGAACTAGTACACCTGTGTATAATGTGTGGTGTTTGCTGTGTTTACCTGAGGAAGTCCACAAAACTCAGACCTGGAGAATGGTAAGCTTACCGTCCTCAATGATACCAGTCATTAGATTCAAGTTTCATAATTGCTTGAGCAAGGATATTTATGTGTATTTAGTATACCAACCAAGAGCACTGTCTTGTTAAGTGACATGTTCAGAGTTACACAGTAGGCAAATGGTGGTAGAAAGAATCAAGCCCTGCAACCTTGGCTACAGAAAGCTCATTAAGAACTTGGAGCCTTAATCCTACACACTAACTGCCAAACCTCCTTCTATATCTTTTTTTTTGGTAAACCACTTCAGTCAAGAATGTCAGACATTTAGAGTTTCATTATTCTTATTGTTCAGAAAATACATGACCATGCAACACCTATTGTTCTGTTCACTTTTTAAGGGAACTAGAGTTATCCGGTGCTTAAGGATCTATATTCACTGCTTCCTATAATTAAAAGTACAGATTTTGAATCTGTCTACCTTCATTTGTCTTCACTCAGATAGTGTACATGGGTCACCTCTAAAATGGGACACTTTCTTTATTGGATTTACCTGGTTAACACATTGATAAAATAGTATTTAAAAATATGTCTCATTTTGGGCCATTGTTTTATTATTTTTGGCTTGGTCCAAAATTCTTGAGCAAGGAAGTCGGAAAGTGTTTTGGTCTGTTCCTTGTAAAATTTGTTGCAGAATGCAATCAACAAATAATGACAGACATGTGAGTTTCAGACTTTGTGCCCTTCAGAAAATGGTTACTAATGCAATGGTTGCTATTCTAGCAACTATCTAAATATGCAAGAGAACTATTTCAATCTGTTTTTAATATCTGGATCTTAATTTCTGATTCTTGAGTTAAGTGGTTAGAAGGGAAATGGGTTATGCAGTGGGAATATGGTTCTCACAGCAGTAAGCTGAAATACTTCTTAGTCATTATGTATGTATTTGTTCATTATTTTGTCATAAGCAAACATCTGAATGTACGTAGTCATACAAGGTCTGTAATAGGTCACATCTACTTGTATGTGTGTGCTTATGTCCTGCATCCCAAATAATTTATGGTGTAAATGAAGGAAGTGATTATAGTAAACAGGAACTTCATCACATGAACCATGTCTTTATATACAATCCTTGGTTTCCTTCTTTTGTTGACTGTTGACTGTATATTTATTTGTCTGTGAATAAATTGAACAGCATGAAGTATACAAGTTTAATGTTAAAATATTAACTATGAATGATATTTCATTTAACTTATGTTTGTCAGCCCTGTGGGTATGAAATGCCCTATTATATTGGGATACAGCAGTTTGTCTGGTACTTACTGCAGATGAGTAAGGTTGCTTTCTGTAGTGCAGTGTTTGAGTTCCTCAGCACTCATTTGTCTAGTGTGAGTCTGTCCACGTTATTTCACCAGACAGTGTGTCTGAACTTTCCCTGAAAAGGGACACTTAAGATCATAGGATCATAGGAGGGTACTAGGAAAAGGCCCTGGGGCCCTTACAAGCCTAGCCAAGAGTTTACCCCAAAAAGAAACCTCAGTCAGCACCTGTTTCCCCTGTCAATGAGGGACACAGGTGGAACCCCTGGGACAAATTTGTGGTTTCCCATCCATTCATCAAGATTGTGCTTGAAGAAGGTCAGCGAGATACTCTGTTTGACCTGTATGGGAAGTCTATTCCAGAGACAGGGCAGCCTCTGGGAGACAAACCTGTCTCTCCAGCAGGTTTTGTTGATGTTGCATATTAGATTCAGGCCTTTCAAGTGGGTAATGCGTGAGGAGTTAGTTTTACAGATATGGAGCATCTCTAGTAGGACAGAGTTTGAGATTGCATTGTAGGTGAGACACAAATCACCTCTGACAATCTATATGATACTGAGTAGAGTGATAGTGATTTGAACCTGTCTGCATAGGACAGGTGTTGGAGGCCATGGATTCTCTTTCTGAGGTATTTCTGTGACCTTTCCCACTGGTGCAGATGTTTGGAGAGGTACATACCAAATGGGGCGTTATACTCAACTATTGGTCTAAAGAGCGAGGAGTATAGAGCGGTAATAACCTTCTGTTTTTCTGTATGCAATCCTTTTACTTATAAGATGAACCAAGTAAAAGGCTTTTCTGACCACTACCACTACATGATGGTTGAATGTGAGGTTATGAGTACCCAGGTCTCTCACTGCAGGTTGCATGTTTAGGGGCTTAGGGAGTTGCCATTGATGAGGTAATCAGTAGGGACCATGTTTTTGCTGAATGGTATGATGATACATTTTTTGCATTTAGCTTGAGGACATGAGTTTGGCACCAGTCATTAGTTGTGTGAGACCCTCTTGCAGTTTTTTAACATCATTTTGGGAGTCAATGACAGCACCCAACTTACAGTCATCTGCAAACTTGGTCAGCCACAGGCCTTTTGTCTTTGCCTGGAACTCTGAGAAGTAGATGCAAAACAGTAGGGGTCCCAGGACAGATCCCTGGGGGAACTCCACTAGTGACAGGTCTGCTATCGGAGGTAGAGGCACCTATTTTATCCTTGAAGGTCCCGCCGGTGAGCCAGTTGCCACCCACCTGATGAGATAGGGATTTATGCCAAGTTGTGTTAGCTTTTCAATGATGCCCAAGTGGGGGATTGTGTCAAAGGCCTTGGCCAAGTCAAGGGAAGCTGTATGTACTGACTTTCCTTCATCCAGGGCCTTGATGACAGTCTCAAAGAAGTCAACCAGATTCAACAGGCAAGGTCTGCCCTTGATGAATCTGAACTGGGTGAGGTCAAGTGCTTGGAGATTGCCTATGTCCTTGTTTATGAGATCCATAATAATATGCTCCATGGCTTTACAGATCAGTCTTGTCAGGCTGATGTATCTAAAAGGCTGTCCCAAGCAGTTCATAGGTTCATAGGTTCATACTAGGCTATCTGCTCTAGGGCATTTATAATCCTAGCCAGAGTTGTGTGGCTTTCACCACCCCTTAGGTTGAAGAATACTATACCCATTAGTTTGCCGTGCCTCTGTCCAGCAGTGATACAGAGATGATCCCCGGGGTAAACCTATGATCTCCCATCCACTGGTCAAGATTCCTCTTGAACAGAGCCAGCAAGATGCTCTGTCTCACATGGACCGGGATTCTGTTCCACAGCATAGGGAGTCTCTGGGTGATGAATCTGTCCCTCCAGCACATCCTATTTATATCTGTGTTGAGGTTTAAGTCTCTTGCTCTTGTGGCTCTGGTGGATTTGGATTTTTTGAGATGGAGCATGTCCTTTAATTTCGGGTTGGACATGGCCTTGTATGTCAGGCACAGGTCACCTCTGAGCAGACGGTATGCGACTGAATAGAGCTGGAGTTTCTTCAGTCGGGCAGCATATGGCATATTTTTGAGCCCCTTTATCCTTTTGGTGAGGAACTTTTGGGATCTTTCCAATTGCTGCAGGTGTCGGGTAAGATACATTCCGAATGGAGCAGTGTACTCAATCATTGGTCTGATAAGTGAAGAGTACAGGGGAACAATGACCTCCCTTGATCTGGATGTGAATCCCTTCATAATCAAGTGGGCAATGTAGAAGGTCCTCCTAACCACTTTGGCAATGTGAGTGTCAAAAGAAAGGTTACTGTCAACTTGGGTCCCCAGGTCCCTGATAACCTCTTCTGTGCTTAATGGATTGCCACCTATGTGGTAACTTGGGGTTACCTTGTTTTTACCAAAGGGTGTGACTATACATTTTTTGGCGTTTAGCTTAAGGCCATGGCTCTGGCACCAGTTATCCGTTTCTATGAGACCTCTCTGAAGGATATCTGTGTCTGATGGATTTTCAACTATGGCCCAGTTTGCAGTCATCTGCAAACTTTGTCAGCCACAATCCTCCTATGTTTGCCTGCACTTCTGAAAAGTAGATGCCGAACAAGAGGGGCCCAGGACTGAGCCCTGTGGGACACCACTTGTGACCGGCTTGAGTCTGACATGGCACCAGCAACTCTAACCCTGTGGGTTCTGTCCTTGAGCCAGTTTGCAACCCATCTTGTGACATATGGGTTTACATTTAAGCTGGTGAGCTTTTCTATGATACCCGAGTGGGGTATTGTGTGAAAGCTTTGCAAGGTCAAGGTAGACTGTGTGAACTGCCTTACCCTCATCAATGGCCTTGGTGACTGTTTCAAAAAGTCGACCAAGTTCAAGAGGCATGATCTGCCCTTGACAAAGCCGAATTGGGTAGGATCCAATGTCTGTAGGTCCCCTATGTCTTTATTTATGAGTTCCATTATGATCCTCTCCATAGCTTTGCAGACCAGGCTTGTTAAGCTTATGGGGCGGTAATTACCAGGGTCCGTAGAAGCACCGCCTTTGTGGAGTGGGACCACAGTTGCTGTACGCCACTCTTTGGGTACGTATCCTGTGGTAAGGCTAAGATTAAACAGCAGCCTTATGTGTGGTTTTAGTTCCTCATTGAGTTCGTGTAGCACACAGCTGGGGACACCATCCGGTCCCATTGATGCTGTGTTTTTAGCTTTAGAGAGAGCAGCTCTCACCTGGGCATTTGAGATGATTGGGAGGCTACACTCTGCTGGGATAGATATTTCTACTTTTGGGGGGGAGGGAGAAATTTTCACTGAACCTGTCTGCCAGTATGTTTGCAATGTCTGTGGGTTCAGTGATTTTTGTATCATTTTGGACTAATTCTGAGCATATCTGGGAGTTTCCTCCCAGATTTCTAACATAGCTAAAGAAGGCCTTATGATTGTCTTTTGAGTCCTTGGCGATTTTTCTCTCAAAGTTGGCCTTGGATGATTTTATGAGTGATCATAGTTTTTTACTAGTATTGATCAGAGATGTCTTCCCTTTTAGGGATTTTGCTCTATCTTGTAGTAGCTTTCTCCTCTTGTTGCAAAGTTTGTTTATGGCTGGGGTCCACCAGATCGGGCGCTTGCCTTTGGTGGAAAGGGTCTTGATTTTATTTGGGATTGCTTGATCCATGCAATCCTGGAGGTGCTCGTAGAAAGCATTTGTAAGGGATTCAGCAGCGTGGGTTGTGGTTTCCAATGGCTCAGGGGCCTTGAATGATATCACACCAGTCTTAAGAAGTGTGAAGTTGGCTTTTGAGAAGTTCTTCACTGTGGTCTTTTTTGTTGGGGGTGGGGGCGGGATGTGGATCTCCAGTGAGATTAGTTTATAGTCTGATCTCACCAATGAGGGATATACTTCCAGTGTGGAGCATTTTGTCCCCATGTTTGTGATGATCAGGTCTAGTATATTTTCACCTCTGGTGGGAATGGTGACAAGTTGTTCCATAGCATTTGAGTTTATGAATTCCAGGAACCTTTGGGCTAGGGTATTGGGGCTTGAGTAATGTTCCCAGTCTATGTTTGGGTAGTTGAAGTCACCCAATATGATGGTGTTTGGAGAGACATTTATACTCTCCAGTGTCTTCAGGAAGGCTGTGTGGGGTTCCTGAGTTTGAGAGGGTGGCCTGTAACATGCTACAAACTGTAGAGCAGTTTTCCCTATGGTTAATTGCACCTGAATGGTCTCTGATGCTTCGTGAGTTGCCACCAGCCTGGTATCCTTGATGAATATGGATACATCCCATCCTTTTGTGGTACGGTCTGGGTTTTGGAGCCGGAATGCATGATATGAGGTAAAACCTGATAGTGTCGGGGTGCTCTCAGGAGCCTTGAACCAGGTTTCAGTCACAGCACAGACATCGATGTTCTCCATACTGAGGAGGGCTTTGAGGGCATGCATCTTGAGATTTAGACTTCTGGCATTGAGCAGCATTACCCTTAGTTTTTTTCCATTATTGTTTTCTAGGGCGGTGGGTTTAGAATTTGAGCCTTGTCTAAAAAAGGCACTATGGGGGTGGCAAGAGCCTTTGCCAATATCCGGAAACCCAGGGGTGACAGGTGCAAGCCATCCCTTGCGAAGCAGCGTGGCTTGTCAAGCATGTCATTCCAGGCAGACAGACATTGGATCCCCTTAGAATGACACCAGAAATTAAGCCAATTATTAAAACTGATCATTTTGTCTCTGTATTGTGGCATCATTCTTGGTGAAGGTAGGATACTGCTCAGGGTCAGGGTCATACCAGCCTGGGCTACATAATCTGAACAAAAACAAATCTTAACTTGCCCTTCTACTACACTCAATTCATACCCCATCATTTCCTGCACCCCCAGATACCTTCTATCCAAATATCATAGACTCTCCCATATTAATTATGTCCTAACTACTGATAAAAAATTGAAGCTTCAAATCCACCTAATAAACAACTCATTAACTAAACTTATTAATCTCACCTTACAAGATGGAGACATCCATCCTAACCCAGGCCCAACAGACCCCTCATTCCAAATTTCTAGACCAAAAACTAATAATACTCTCCTAATAGGTAATCTTAACATTCAAAGTTTAAATAACAAAATATCACACCTCCATGCACTCCTAGATACCCACTCTTTTGACATCCTCTGCCTCTCAGAGACCTGGCTAAAACCTGACACCAAAGATACTGCCATTTTACCACACGGCTATAATATAGCTAGACTTGACCGTTCAAAACGTAAAGGTGGTGGACTTGCAATCCTCTTTAAGAATCATTTAAATATCTCCACCCTGCCAGTAGACCCAACACAGGATAGCAAAGCAGAAGTCATTATTACAAAACTTCAATTGAATTCTAGGAAATCCCTTTACATAATTTGTATGTACTTACCTCCTGGTAACAATATACCCACTTTAGAAGCCTTTCTCAACTGGGTATCTACAACTTACCCCCAAGAAACTGTAATTCTTGGTGACTTTAATATAGACTGGAAAAGTATTAATGCTGAAAATCCTACTTCTCACATTAACCTCCATGGTTTCACCCAAACCATGACCTCAACTACAAGAATCAATAAGCCTAATAATAAAGACAGTATTCTTGACTGGATACTTATAAACAAAGACAAACAATTATATGATGTAGGAACCCTGCCAGATGATGTCAGTGACCACTCTCTGACTTATATTACAAGAGACAAGATTGAATTTCCTAACCTCCCAAACATTAGAAAAATACGCTCTACCAAACAGTTTAACATAGATTTATTTCAAGCTGAACTGAACTCATGTAACTGGAACCGCTTAAAAACACTTCCTCTTGAAAATGCAGTATTATACTTTAATACTACCTTCTTATCCATTCTTGATAAACATGCCCCCGAACGTACTATCAGAATGAAACCTAACATTGCCCCATGGCTCTCTAAGGAAACAAAAAACTTAATTCTCTCCAGAAATAAAGTCTGGGCTTTATGGAGACACCATAGAAATAACCCTGCTCTTTTTCACTTCCGTCAGCTTAGAAATCTGACAAAAAAAGCAATTATTACTGACAAAAAAAACTTTTACTGTAGACTCCAACAAACAAACCATAACAAGCCCAAACAGTTCTGGTCTTCAATCAATAAACTCCTTTCCCCAGGAACAACCAAAACTCCAACCCCTCTCAATGCTGACCCAGACAACCCCCACCAAACTGCTAAAGCTTTTAACTCTTTCTTTATTGACTCTATCCAAACCCTAGCCAGACAAATGAACATCAACAATGTCTCCCCTCCAAGTAACCTTATGGACCCATCCTATAACTTTACACTATAACTTTACACTACAGTGACCACTCTCTGACTTATATTACAAATATATGTAATCTTTTATCCACAGACTTATTAACAAACTTAAACCTTGTACCCCTTCAGCTGACAAGCTCCCATCTCTCTATCTCCAAAGGGCTGCCAAAGTGATTGCATACCCTATATCCATACTCATAAATAGGACAATCCAAGAAGGAACCATCCCTGATATCTGGAAAGTTTCCCATATTATTCCATTACATAAAGGGGGTAACTCTATCAATTACTCCAACTACAGACCAATTGCTCTCCTTTCTCCATTAGCAAAAATTATGGGAAAATGTATTCACCCAGCAACTTCTACAACATCTCACTCTGCACAACATAATAGCAAACTGTCAACATGGTTTTAGACCTCATCATAGTACTACCACTGCTCTCTTATCTTTTGTAGAAACCATCAATAAGAACCGTAATAATAACCTTCTCTCTTCTGCTCTCTTTATCGACCTCTCCAAAGCATTCGACATGGTCAACCACTCCACCTTAATTAACATACTTGAATCCCTCTCCTTTGACAACCTAGCCACTAAATGGTTTAAATCTTACCTTAGCAATAGACAACAAGCAGTTCTATGGGGAAATCAAATCTCTTCTCTCCTACCCATTAACATTGGTGTCCCTCAGGGCTCCATTCTTGGGCCACTTCTATTCTCCCTTTTCATTAATGATCTCCATTCTGCTATCTCTCAGGCTACCTGCATCCAATATGCAGACGACTCTACCTTTATCTTCTCTGCTTCTTCTCCTACTGAACTTTGTTCACTTACTCAAAAGATCTTTAACTCAGTTGAAACATGGTTCTATAAACGTTCTCTCCTACTAAATGCCAAAAAAACTAAACTTCTTCTCTTTACTCCCACCACCCGATCCCCCTCCTTACACTTCACCATTTCCTCTAATAATGCCACGGTTATCACACCCGATCCTACAACAAAACTGTTAGGAATAACCATCGACAATAATCTCTCTTTTGATCAACACATTAACAACACCATTAAATCAGTCAACAGAAAAATAGGATCCTTATATCGAATTAAACCCTTCCTAACTGAATCTGCTAGAGCCAAGATTGCCCACTCCCATCCATTGTCAACACTTCTCTATGCTTCACCTATATTTACCAACCTTAAGAAAGCCAACCTTAACAAACTGGCTACATGCTATAATAACATCGCCCGCTTCGCCACTGGCAACCCCTTCAGAACCCACCACTGTATTAACCTGAAACAACTAGGTTGGCTGGAATTCCAAAACCTTCTGCTCATCCCCCAACTGAACATTGCCCACAAAATACTGCACCAGCCTTCCAACACCCCTATACTCTCAAAACTTTTAATCCCATACAATAATCTTAACTCCCTTCGTTCTTCTAGGAAACTTATGGCTAGATTAACAAAGTCCAATAACTCAGCTGGTGACTCTCTTTTTTCTAATACAGTAGGAAGGAACTGGAATCTACTACCCAGTGACATAACACTAATCTCATCACTGCCCCTCTTCAAACAAAGAATAAAAGAACACTTGAAAAGTCACTGGCTCTGTTCCTGCACTAATCCTGACTAAATAATTCTACCTCTTCTCTGTCTCTTTCCTTCCCCCACATCTCTCTCCCACTGCCATGAATAACTATCTCAATTTCTAACTTATCTCTTTTCCTCTTTGCTGAAAGTTTGTTTAATCCTTTCTTGTCTTTTCTTTTTACTTTACTCTCTTCTTCTTACTTTGCTCCCATTTCTCCTCTCTACTATATATTTGTTTTATTTCTTTCCTTCCCTTCTTTTCAAAAATATCTTCTTTTTACTTCCTAACTCACCTTGCCCTGATTTTGTTACCCTTTATTTAGTTCATTTATAGGTAATAATGTTAGTTCCTATTTGTAATTTTTTTTCTGCCTGCTAACTTTCTTTATTGTCTTTACATTGATGCTGCCGTTTTTGTTGTATTGACTTTCATGTGTTGTATGTTTTTTTTTTTTTCTGTATATTGTGTGGAGCTTTTCTCCCCAGGCCTCTACTGAAAATGGAAATATATCCAGATAGACTAGCCCGGTCAACAAATGTAAAATAAATAATAAATAAATAATCTGAGAGCTCCTTTATGTCTCTTTT
Source organism: Protopterus annectens (assembly GCF_019279795.1). NCBI lineage: Eukaryota > Metazoa > Chordata > Ceratodontiformes > Protopteridae > Protopterus > Protopterus annectens. Next base: position 986,725,830 of record NC_056747.1, read on the forward strand.
CATGTAGTCCAGGGAGGCACGTCTCAGGTCATTCACACCAGCATGGACAATGACTGAGTCATACTTGTACTTGCTGTGGAGTGACCTGAGTGCTTGTGTTATGTGGCGGATTCTAGCGCCCGACAGGCAGCTTACTGTGACCCTCTCCTTGTTCAGTCTGGTGAGTGGGACGTCAGTGTGTCTGACTATGGAGTCACCTATGACAAGTGTGTCTGGCATTGTGTTTGGCCTTAAGGGCTGTGACTGATTTGCACACTGACTTTGTGATCTATGTGTTGCTTGTGTTATGTCATGAGGTGGCAGTTGTTTGTGTGTCTGCTTTGGAGGCCTCTGCTGTTTTGGTAGATTTTTGATCAGTGCCTCCGAGTATGTCTTTGTGTGTTTATGTGTTTGATTTGTAGTTGTGATAGTTTTATGTGAGACTGGGTTTATGGTGTGTGTGGTTACCTTCTCCTCCTGTCTGGTTTTGTCAGTCCTGAGTTGAGAGAGCTCAGCCTCCACTTTGGCTATATAGTTGCATCTCTCGCATGTATTTGTGTTTTGTGGGAGGAGGAGAGAGTTGTCTGTGTACATGAGGCAATTGTAACATTGCCTCAATATTCCCAGATTCACCAGCTGAGCAGGAGAGGACGCTAGCAACTGACCCTTTGACATGCTAGAAGAAATGAAAAAGTTTGCTGTGCAACTGAGTCAGAAAGGACCTATAGGAAAGTGGGTACTCAAGGGGGTTTTAAGCTAGTGAAGTACTTTGTATAATATAGAAGTGCTTTACCTGACTAAAAAATGCTTTAGGAACAAGTGCTGAGCTTTACAGATAGATAATAGACTGTTTAGATTACAAGTAGAGCAGTTCTAAGGGAAAAAATGAAGAGCAGACTTTACGGAGCCGAAAATAGTTTAACCTTGTTTCACCGGCGCTGCCCGATGGTGCTCCAGTGCCAACTTCGCGCTAAATGCAGAAAAGGCAATAAGTCAGTAGTACAGGCTAGCACACTTTAGTGGGCAGCCAAACAATTAAATTAAACAGCAAACAAACACTTTTCGACTTGAATTAGACTAATTTCGACTAAAATGTATTTTTAAGTGCAGATAATAAAAAATGCAGTAAATAACTATGAAAACAGTTAAAGCTTGCTCTAGGTAAGCAGTAGAAGGTAAAACAAATATAAAAAACAGCAGGATACTTAATCAGGAAAGCAGTCACTTTTTTTCAGTTCTCTGTAGCTAGGAAGACTCAACAGGACCACATGGAGCTGTGACTGAGCAATATGTTTTCAAAAAAATGCCAGAGGCAGATTTTAACCAGGGAACTTCAAAAGAGCTAGAGCTAGAAATGGTCCAAAATGATCAATTACTACAGCTTCTTGTGCTGTGCTGTCCCAAACTGTTAAATGCATTACACATTTATCTTTTGAATCACTGCATCCTTCAGATAGTTACTAATTAATGCTTCACTATATGCTAATTCATTATGAATCCCAGTACACCTGCTGTAGTTTAATGGATTGCAAGATGCATTTTCAATAAATGTGAGTTGCAAAGACAGCAACATTTACTGCTGCTCATACTGTCTGTTTTCAATGCGAGTGTGCTTTGTTTTGTTCATCAAGTGGCTGTCAGTGTTTTTGCTTTAAATTTTAAATAAAAGTTTTAATACTAACTTGAGGGAGAGACAGCCTGTAATGGGATATTGGTATGGCTGCGAGGGGGGGGCTCGGCTCTGGTTCATTAACCTGCAAAGGGGCCAGTATGACCATGATCTGGTGCTGTTCACATCGTTCACAAACTTCATGTAAGTATTTTATTTCATATTTATGCCATATCTTTTTTTTTTTATATATTTTTAAATAATGTAAAGGGGCAATCCAAGAACACTGTCTGGGTGAAGGACTTGCTCAAAGTTACAGAGGAAACACCTCACTAATAAGTTAGGCTTTTAAGGACCTGCACTAACTGCTAGACCAACAGTAATCTCTTCATCTTTTAGTCACAGAGTATTGCAGTCAGTCAATAATGCCAATTACGAGAGTTTCTTTTTTCTTGTTGTTCAGATGTGGATGTAAAACTTGATGTTCTGCTAATGTTTTAAGCAAATTAAAGTATTCTGCCTCTTATCTCTGTGATTTTGCAAAACATCCCTGTTTTTTTAACATATTTATGAGCTATCTGTTAACTGTTTTTGGCAAATCACTAAGGATTATAGTCAGTGAGCAATGCTAGTTATTCGAGTTTCATATTTCATATTGTCAGGAAAATGAATACCCATGCAAACTGTTGTTCTGTTATCTTTTTGAGTGAATTAGAGTTGTGTTCCCCTTAAGGCTTTTTGCTGTTAATGACTAACAACCATCTCTTGGCACTTTAACTTGCTTTAGTAATGAACTAGCACTTTGGTTAACAGCCTACAAGGTTCAAAATCACTTAATCAAAAGCAAATATAAGCCATGCCTCCCCAGTCAACAATAAATCCGAAACATTTAAAAGTTAGGGATATATGCAATGGGACACTTGCAAGTCTGGTAGCTTTACATTTTAGAGACAAACATGGGTAGGATCCAACATTAATGAAATTCTTTATTATGTATGTTTGTAGGGATTCAAAGTTATGTTTCTGATTCATTGTTGAAAAGGGAGGCTTGGTTTATATTCACTTTTTGATACTTTGCAACCAAAGGGGATGAACAATGAGATAATTATGAAGTATTCATTATAGGCACTGCATTTTCTTCAATATTAAGATTCATATTTAATTACTTAAAATGTATTTAATGAGGTTTAATTGTTGTATATAAAAAGAGCTGCTGCTATTAAGTGATTTTGAACCTTGAAGGCTGTTAGCTGAAGTGCTAGTTCATTAATAAAGCAAGTTTAACTGCCAAGGAGTGTTTGTTAATCTTTGTATATATTATTTGGCACATTGCAGATTTAGGGGTGGTAATGTGAAAAGGTTTTTGCTTTTAATGAACTACTTCCAGTAGTCAAAAGTATAGGGTTTGAATAGTTTAGTTTCCTACTGTGTGACTTTGAGCAAGTCACTCAAACCTACCACCCTAGAACATAAAAAAGGAAAAAAACTAAGGGTAATGCTGCTCAATGCCAGAAGTCTAAATCTCAAAATGCACGCACTCGAGGCCCTTCTCAGTATGGAGAACATCGATGTCTGTGCTGTGACAGAAACCTGGTTCAAGGCTCCCGAGAGCACCCCAGCGCTATCAGGTTTTACCTCATATCATGCGTTCCGGCCCCAAAATCCGGATAATACCAAGAAAGGAGGAGGGGTATCCATATTCATCAAGGACACCCACACCTCAAGACTGGTGGCAACGCACGATGCATCGGAGACCATCCAGGTGCAATTAACCATAGGCAAGACTGCTCTGCAAATTGTAGCATGTTACAGGCCACCCTCACAAACTCAGGAACCTCACATGGCCTTCCTGAAAACACTAGAGGGATAAGTGTATCACCAAACACCATCATACTAGGTGACTTCAATTACCCTAATATAGACTGGGAACACTACTCAAGCCCAAACACCCTAGCCCAAAAGTTCCTGGAATTCATAAATTCAAATGCCATGGAACAACTAGTCACCATCCCCACAAGAGGAGACAACATACTTGATCTCATCATCACGAACATGGGAGCACAATGTTCAACACCGGAGGTGTACCCCTCACTGGTGAGATCAGACCACAAACTAATCTCGCTGGAGGTTCTCATCCCACCCCACCTGAAATAAAAAGACCATAGTAAAGAACTTCTCAAAAGCCGACTTCACACTTCTAAAGACTAGTGTGGTCTCCTTTAAGGCCCCGAGCCGCGGAAAACAGTACTCAAGCCGCTGAATCACTTACAAATGCCTTCTACCAGCACCTACAGGACTGCATGGATAAGGCAATCCCAAACAAAACAAAGACTCTTTGTACCAAAGGCAAGCGTCCAGTCTGGTGGACCCCAGCCATAAACAAACTCTACAACAAAAGGAGGAAGCTACTACAAGATAGAGCAAAATCCTTAAAAGGTAAGACACCCTTGATCACTATAAGTAAAAAACTAAGAGCTCTCATAAAATCTTCCAAAGCAAATTTCGAGAGAAAAATAGCTAAAGACTCAAAAGACAATTATAAGGCTTTCTTTAGCTATGTTAGAAACCTGGGAGGAAACTCCCAGATATGCTCAGAGCTAGTTCAAAATGATGTGAAGATTACTGATCCTACAGACATTGCCAACATACTGGCTGACAGGTTCAGTGCAAACTTCTCCCCCCCAAAAGGAGGGATATCTATACCAAACGATTGCAGCCCCCCAAACATCTCCAGCGTCCAAGTGAAAACTGCTCTCTCCAAAGCAAAAAACACAGCATCCATGGGACCTGATGGTGTCCCCGGCTGTGTGCTCCATGAACTCAATGAGGAATTAAACCCACAGCTAGGACAGCTATTTAATCAAAGTCTTACCTCTGGATACGTACCCAGGGAGTGGCGCACTGCAACTGTGGTACCACTTCACAAAGGTGGTGCCTCCACCGACCCTGGAAATTACCGGCCCATTAGTTTGACAAGCCTTATCTGCAAAGCCATGGAGAGGATCATAATGGACCTCATAAATAAAGACATAGGGAATTTGCAGACTTTGGATCCAACCCAGTTTGGCTTTGTCAAAGGCAGATCATGCCTTTTAAATTTGGTTGACTTCTTCGAAACGGTCACCAAAGCCATTGATGAGGGAAAGGCAGTCCATACAGCCTACCTCGATCTGGCTAAAGCCTTCGATACAATACCCCACTCAGGTATCATTGAAAAACTCATCAGCTTAAATGTCAACCCATACATCACAAGATGGGTTGCAAACTGGCTGAGTGACAGAACCCACAGGGTCAGAGTTGCTGGCGCCATGTCAGACTCAAAGCCTGTCACAAGTGGTGTCCCACAGGGCTCAGTCCTGGGCCCACTCTTGTTTGGCATCTACTTCTCCGAAGTACAAGCAAACACAGGAGGGTTATGGCTGACCAAGTTTGCAGATGACTGCAAACTGGGCACCATAGTAGAAAACACATCTGACACAGATATCCTTCAGAAGGGTCTCACAGAAACGGATAACTGGTGCCAGAGCCACGGCCTAAAGTTAAATGCCAAAAAATGCATAGTCATACCCTTCGGGAAAAACAAGGTTACCCCTAGCTACCAAATAGGTGGCAATCCACTGAGCACAGAAGAAGTTATCAGGGACCTGGGGACCCAGGTTGATAGTAGTCTGTCATTCGACACCCATGTAGCTAAAGTAGTTAGGAAGACCTTCTACACTGCCCACCTTATCATGAAGGGCTTCTCATCTAGATCAAGGGAGGTCATAGTCTCCCTTTACTCATCACTCATCAGACCAATGATTGAGTACAATGCCCCATTCGGAATGTATCTGACCCGACACTTGCAGCAGCTGGAGAGGCCACAAAAGTTCCTCACCAAAAGGATAAAGGGTCTCAAAAATCTGTCCTATGCTACCCGACTGAAAGAACTCCAGCTCTACTCAGTCGCTTACCGCTTGCTCAGAGGTGACCTTTGCCTAACATACAAGGCCATGTCAAACCCAGATTTGATGAATATGCTTCACCTCAAAAAATCCAGATCCATCAGAGCCACAAGGGCGGAGACTTAAACCTGGACACGACTATTAATAGGACGTGCTGGAGGGATAGATTCATCACCCAAAGACTCCTATGCTGTGGAACAAAATCCCGGTACATGTGAGGCAGAGCACCTCACTGGCCTTGTTCAAGAGAAATCTTGACCAATGGATGGGAGATCGCAGATATACCCCAGGGATTACCTCAGTGTCATTGCTCGACAGAGGCACAGCAAAATAATGGGTTTAGTTCCCCGTACTAAAGGGGTTGCGTAAGCCACAAAACGATGGGCTAGGCTTGTAAATGCCCTCGGGCAGATAGCCTAGTATAAACCTATGAACCTATGAACCTATGAACAGTACTCCTGTGTCATCCCCAAAAGGTCCAGTGGGTCTAAATAGTTAACAACTAGGTAAGAAAACAGTATTTAAAAATGGTCCCTTTCTGGGCCATCATCCTCCACTTTTTAAACTGAATTATTTTTTAGTAGAAATACATAAACATTAATGTAGAGAAAAAAAAGCATAAATTGGTGTACTGAACACAATAACATTCAACAACATATGATACAAAGAACCAGAACCTGTATATAAAAAAAACATACAACTCAATCAAACATTTTAAGTATATCCATTGTGTGCAAAGCTTAGCATACCATTCATAAGTCTTGACTATTTTTCTTTAAAAAGTATATAAATCACTCCATAGAGAAAAATTCTACTCTTCAGCTTACTTGCTTAATCACTCCCTTGGACCATGATGAACAAGTAATATTATCCAGTACTGCAGAACACAATTTAGACGAGCAGAGATTTGCATGCATACTATATTACTGATGTGTGTGTATGAAAGAGGCTGTTCAAGCACTTAAGGGATTGTCCTCATTTCGATGTCCATTGTTTAGTACATAAAAGTTTAACAATACTAGCCAGTACACCGTATATTTCAAGTATGGGGAGAAGACAAGGCTGGATTTTAGGCTTCATACCAAAAATTCTTAATTTCTTTTTTTAATGATATAAGTAGCAAGTAAACCTCTAATGGTTGTTAGCCAAAGTTTTTGAATAAATGTCTGTCATTGGAGTGTCAAGACATATGAAGGACATGTCCCCCAACATCTTTCTCATTTACATCTCCAACAGTTACTATCTGGTTTTGAATTGAACTTCAAAGCCTACATGGAGTAAAATGCCAGCTATTTAACATTCTCATCTACAGAGCATGATATCTGAGTCAATACCTAAATTTATTAGCTGTCTGTCATACTTGCTCCCACTGCATCTTGATAGGCAAATTCTATCTAGATTCTTCCATCTGCTCATCAACCAACATTTCAGAGCCCCTGCCTTGGTTTTCTAGATGTCACATATATTAGACCTGCTCTGTCTGTCTTGATCCCACCTGACTTCTACCAGGACAGAACCTTCTTAAAATTTACAGGGGTACCAATCATTTTATGCCATATCTGGCTGATCTGCCAATTACTAAGCCATTCTAATTTTCTTAAATGAAATTAATCTCTGAGGATGAGGAAACTTTTAGGAGTTCAGCTTGATGGTTTGCTAATATCTACAACTAGTTCCTTAATCCTCTAACCATCTGATAGTCCCTAGAGGTTTACTAACCATTTCTCTAATCTTTGGGTGGTGCCAGATACATTTTGTGGGACCTCACCTCCATGTAAGGCCACTAACGTCTATACTATCAATATAAACATGATGAAACCACTCATGTGGAAGCAGGGATAGATGATCTCTTAAGGCTTTCCTCCAATTTCCCCCTAACATCAATATCAATGTGATAATCTAACTCAATTTAAATGTGAGGATGAAGCTTACTATATTCAGAAGACCCCGTCCTCCATAGCTTAAAAACTCTGATATTCTTCTCCCATCCATCCCCTAAATGATGCAGTAGTGTAGCTGCAGCAGCTAGTGCTTTCACTTCACAGCAATACATTCTCTGATTCAGTTCTTGACTGGGGTGCCTTCTGTGTGGAGTCTACATATCCTCCCTGCATTTGTGTGGCTCCCCTCTGGGTACTCTGGTTTCCTCCCACATTCCAAAGGCATGCAGTAGGTTGATCAGACACTCTAAACTATCCTTAGGTGTTAGTGTGTGGTGCACCCTCTGAGGAGGGTTGAGCCTCAGGTTAGTGACCCAATCATATAAAACCCATACCTGTTACAGAAAAAATGAGTGCTGGAGGGTGCTCGTTTCCCAATATGCTGTATGCACGGAAGTAAATCCAAGATCCATCCCCTGGACAGCAGCATTAATGACTTTTCTGTAAATGTCTTATTCAAGGATGCTTTACTGAAACAGGAACATTTCTAGCTAGATACAGGAGGAGGGGTAGAATCATAATTTGAATTACCTGATTTTCCAGGTAATAGTATTAAAGTTGCTCACTTCTGGTAAGATGTTTTTTATCTTTTCACTTAATTAAAGGACATTGCCCTCTACAGTATGGCTAAATGAATTCTTTAATAGTCAGGCCCAAGAATTTGAAATGTGTGACTATTGTGATATCCTGGCTATCTAATTCATACTGATTCTTACAGTACTGGGTTACCAAAGATTTGGATAGATTGCAAAACAGGCCTGAACCTTCTCCAAAAGACTGGAAGATTGCGAATACCTCAACTATCTTTCTAGGTAAGCTGCTGCTCTATAAACACACAATCACTGAAAATAGTAGAAAGGAATTGGTCATTCCTTCTCTATGGGAATGTGCCTGCAATGTGTTTCTGATAAAGTGTGCCAATACTTCCATGGTAAGCATGAAAAATCCAGAGAAAAGGAGGCACTCTTGCCTAGTTGGCCATTTTGGCTTTGTCCTGAATTCTTAAATGAATAAGTTGAAAGGTATTTTGTCTGTTCCTTGTAAACTCTGTGTCAGTTTAGCATATTGTTGTAGACTGTAGCCAATGAATAATGCCAGGCATTTGAGTTCCAGACTTTTTATCCTTGTGAAAGTGGTTGCTAATGTAAAGCTTGTTATTCTACCAACTTGCTAAGTATATGAGAAATATGTAAAATGTGTTCCAAATATTTTGTTTTTTTGTCACTGATTCTGGAGTCAAAAGGTTGGGTGGGTATGAGGACATAATTTGTTTCACTGTATGGTTCTCACAGCAGTGAGCTGACATACACTTCTCAGTCATTCCTTATGTATGTATTTATTTATTCAACCAAATATCTGAATGCTTGCAGTCATATGAGGAGCAGTAATTGATGGTCATATCAGTGTGTGTGTCGTGTGTGTGTGTGTGTCGTGTGTGTGTGTGTGTGTGTGTGTGTGTGTGTGTGTGTGTGTGTGTGTGTGTGTATGTGTCATATGAGGAGGAGTAATTGATGGTCATATCTGTATGTGTGTGTGTGTGTGTGTGTGTGTGTGTGTACAAGAATGCATGCATGTGCTCAGATTACTGAAACTTGCAACCATGTTGGAGACCCAAGGATATCCTTGAGACCTGGTACTATGTTGTGTAAGGATTACGCTCAGACCCACTGCCTCAGACAGCCTTTACTGGTATTTTTACTGCTGTCTGGTTAAGTGACTTGCTCCAAGTTCACAGTTGGCAAAAGGAAGTAGAAAGACTCAAACCTTGTACTTGTGGCTATAGGAACCACCTTATAGGTTGTTAGGGGATTACTAGATTATCAGCTGAAGTGCCATTTTAAGTCTTGCCAAGCTTACCTTATATCCATTAGGAACATAGGTATCAAACCAGTGGGAGATTTGCAATTTCCCATCCATTGCTCCAAGTCACATTTGAATACAGTTAGGAATGAACTTTGCTTCACATGGATGAGAAGCCTGTTCCAGATGTTATACCTGTCCATCCAACATGTTCTGTTAACATCACAGATAAGGTTTTAATGAGACCACATTAAGAGCTTAGCTCATCAATCCTTTGCATTAACTGCCAGACCTTCATTCGGTCCCGGTGGTGCAGCAGTTAGCATTGTCGCCTCACAGAAAGACGTTCTCCAGTTCACTTTTCAGCTGGAGTGCCTTCTGTGCAGAGTTTGAATGTCCTCCCTGCAGTCAAGAGAGCTTTAAAGACAGACAGGTAGGTCCGTGTACCTTCTGTGAAGGTTGAATGCTGGGCTGGCAAATCAACACTGTAAAAACTCCACTGCCAATCAATCTGCAGACAGGTGATCCATTGTGGCGACCCCTAACAGGAGAAGCTGAAAGACATTGCATTGCTATTGAGGGTTAAAAATCACTAAGGTTTACAGTTAGTCAATAATGCCATTCAGTAGAGTTTCATAATTTTTGCTGTTCAAAAGTTATGAAAATATATGTTGATACAAAATCTGTTGTTCTGATTATTTTTTTTAAATGAATTGGCATGGTCTGCCTCTTATTTGTTTCTGATTTATTCTGAACCTCTCTGATTTTGCTTCATATTTATGCTGTGTTCCTCATTAACTTCCTATTTTTCTGGTAAATCACTAAGGACTACATTTGGGCAATAATGAAAATCATTAGAGTTCAGTCTTTTTATTGTTCAGAGAATGCATGTCCATGCAACACTTACTGTCTGTTAGCATTTTAAGTGATATGAAGCTGTCCATTGATAAATGTTTATAAACTGCTTCCTAAAGTCAAAGGTACAGGGTTTGAATTCTTTCATCTCCATTTGCCTATTGTGTGACTTTCAGAAAGTCATCTAACCAGACAGTACTCCTGGCTGACTCCTGAAAAGGGACACTTTGCCCAGTGGGTGTATAACATAATAATTAGAATTTGTCCCTCATTATTTTTGGTTTTGTCCAGACCTCTTGAGCATAGAAACTGAAAGGCAGTTTGGTCTGTTTCTTATAACATTTGTGGCTTTCTGGCAAATTGGTACAGATGTCATTTACTAAATAATGACAGGTATGTGAGTTTCTGACTTTGTATCCTTCTGAAAAATGCCTTTTAATGCAATACGTGCTGTTCTAGTAACTTTCTAAGTATATAAGAGAAATATTAAAAATATGTTCCTGGTTATGTGTTTTTCTGATTCTTAAGCTAAGAAGTTGTGAGGGTGTTGCACTATATGGGTGTGACATTAATGAGCTGAGATACATTTCTGGGCTATTATTTAAGAATTTTATTCACTTACTTGTTCTGAAACAGATATCCAAGGTGTACAGTTATACAAGTGATTGCAGCTATGGAGTGTGTGTGTGTGTGTGTGTGTGTGTGTGTGTGTGTGTGTGTGTGTGTGTGTGTGTGTGTGTGTGTGTGTGCGTGTGCGTGTGCATGTGTGCATGCATGTGTGCATGCATGTGTGTGTGTGTGTGTGTGTGTGTGTGTGTGTGTGTGTGTGTGTATATGTGTGCAGAGATCAAAATATTAGCAATGCAATTGGTAGAACAATGTCATAATAACTCAGATGGATAGAAAGGCTATAGCTGTTTGCCATCGAGAATTTGTAACTAGAGATTCTAAGAAAGATAGTGTGAAAATAATTTGCTTAGATTTTGTGAGTGGGGAGCCCTGGACTTTGCATCTTACTCTCATCTCAAGCTTCTAATGTTTAAGGAGCTGTATGTGTGGTAATACACAATATATTTTAACTGCTATATATCTTTTTAACCTTATAAATAGTGTAAACAGAAAATGTCATGATGCAACCCAATGTTTTTAGCAAGTAAAGAGAGACTAGGTGTCAAAGAACAAGAACTTTTTATAATTATAAAGTCTGCATTTTAACCATGGAGTGAGATTCCTTCTTGTTATTGTTAGTAAATGTGACACATTTTGTCCATCTGTTCCACACTATTTGAGATAGTGTAGCACTCCACATTTTGAATATGGAAGTTTGACTATGGCTACAGTTTCCTTAATTTTTTTTGTTGCTGTTGGCATTATGGATGGTATAGTATTCATGATGTTGCTAGCATGCTCTTACCTGTATTGCTTGATTGCTTGATACTGACTGGAATTTTTTTTTTTTGGGGGGGGGGTGTTGATTGGCTTACCTACCTGGTGCCTTTGATTTTTGTAATTTGAGTTGTTTCTCCTAAGAGTCTCTAATAATTGAAGAACTCTATATGTGTTAAAACAGACTACTCCAGCTTTTACTGGATAACTGCTAGATAATATTTCCCCCCAAGAAAAAATGCAAAAGGAAAATAATAAGTTGCAACTAAGTGCCTTTTTTGGGGGGGGGGGAGGCGAGAGACAGGATATCAAGAGAACCTTTTGTAAGTATAAAGTAACCTTTAACCATGCTGTGAGTTTTCCCTTCCTAGTTTTAGTAAGTGATTGGCCATCCATCCCACCTTAATAGAGGTAGTATAGTGTTCCACATTTTAAAGATGGAAAGTTGACTATGGCAGCAGTTTCTTCTCTTTTTTTTCTTGTAGGTGCTATGGATGTTATGTTAATGCTCAACTATTCAAAACTGTCTGCAAATAAAGAACTCTTAGCATAAGACTTTAAAGATGTGCAGTTTTAATTAACACAGTCATTAAAACTAGAAAGTTCACAGATGATCATAACAACATTCAGAAAATCACAACTGCATTATTTAAAATCCCACAGCCCTAAGCAAGTATTTTAATCATGGAATGAGTTGCAGTGACCTGACATTCCCTTTTGAGTCCTATTTTCACAGAATGACCCTAATTTTGCTTTACAGTTTTGATCTGTCCCTCATAAAATTTTTGATTTTCTGGTAAATTTCTCATGATTACACACAGTCAGTAAAGCGAGTCATTGTAATGTTGTACTTCTTACTGTTCAAAAAAATGCACATTGATATAAAACCTGCTACTTTAATTCACTTGATGTTAATAGAACAATATTTCCTGATGTTGCACCCCACCGCCATTATTTTTTGCTTTGTCCAGAATTCTTGACCAAGTAAGCTGAGAGGCGTGGTACTACCCAAAACATCCAGATCTAATTTATTGCTATTGGTACTATTGCAGCAAACCAGAAAAGGAATATTAGGTGGTTCATGTTACTTTATTTGTATGGTGCCATTTTTGTCTTTATCAGTGGTGTTTACCTAGAAAGGGGTTGGTAAAATAATGTGTTCATTTGTGGTTGCCACTGTATCTCAATTATTTCATTATATCTTTGTATTCTATTTTAATGCACCACAGCTTTCATGTGGTTACTATATTTCAATGAACCTGCTATATTAGAGTGATCTTACAGTTTATTTCTCAGAATCCACGTTGTGTCCCCTTTAAATGAGTCATGCTTCTTAAGGAAACTTTCCTGTAAATAGAATTACTGTAGTGTGAGTCAAAGCATCTTGACCAGCTTCTGGAACCTATTTTCATTTTCACTTTTTTTGCTTGAATTACTCTAATTTGTGTTTTGAAAGCATTTCTTACCTCTTAACTGTATTTGTAAATGCTCAACAAAATAAGCTAGCTGAACTGCATATTTTTAAGGCATTTTTTAGTCTAGGTGCCGACAGACCTTATCCAGCATTTTTCCTGAGGTGTCAAAACTATCATCACAGTCCAGGAGCTGCTAAATGACTGTTCTTGATTCTTCTTTAAAGAACTTTCTACAGACATTTAAACTATTTTTGATATTCACTAGTGTCTGCTTTGAGAAGATATGTGTTTATCGTGAATGTTGGCAATATGTGATGCATTTCTTTAAAAGTATTTTATAATTTATACAATGCCATCTGCATTTTTAGAATATAGCACAGAACAAAATATGTCAGACTTTCTATTATTGAATTTGGGTTAGTCATATATTTTTCTTTTTACTGAGGCACAAATGTCTTTATGCATTACATTTCCTACCGCTGTTGTATTTGTAGCTAACCCCTGACTCTATACACCAGTAGAGTAGCTAGAGCAGGACAAGATGGGCAACTTTTGCAGGCACAAAGTGTTGGTGGTGCGATCAGATGATCACAATCACTTTTTAATGCAATACTGGCTTTTAAAAGTCGATATTGCATTTTTGCATTTGCAGTCTTACATGAGTACTAGAACGTTCTGTTTGTTTAAAAGTTAAAAAAAAAAAAAAGAATACTAAAACTTGAACACTATAGCACTCCATGTATGCAGGGTATAAACTGTAGCAACTGTTTGCTACAGTTTAAGCAGGCCCTTGGGCCTAGTACCTACCTATGAACCTATAGGAAATACAGCCCGGGGATCACTTCTGTAGCTCTGCTCAACAGGGGCACAGGAAATCAACTTTCTTGGGTGGCATAAGCCAGGGAACCTTGTTGGCTAGGCTTACTTAGGCCCTTGGGCCAATAGCCTAGTACCTACCTATGAACATATGAGCCTATAAAATATGACAGAAATTTTTGTTGGCATTCACTCAATTTGAATAGATGCAGGAAGGATAGTATATTAGTTACTCTGTCACCAGTTTTCAAACTCAGTATGAGAGAATTCACAGAATAACAAAGTCCATTTGACCAGAGAGATTTGACTTAACAAAAATGATGGCGAGTGTGATGGTCTCTGAGTTGCTGCTCTCTTCTGTTGCTCTTTAGATAATATCAATTTCTCACAGGAATCACCATATGAGTCATATTCTTCAGGTATGATCCTCAGTTTCCTTGTATCCTAGTATATTGTTGACTGTTGACAATGTGTTTATTATTTAACTGTGAATAAACTGGACAGTGTGAAGTCAACAGTTTTAATGTTAACATTTTAATTATGAATACAGGTTTAATTAACTTTATTTTTTGTAGGCACTCAGATGTAAATTGCAATGTGTTGGGGTACAACAGTCTCCCTGCTACTTAATGCAGATGAGTAAGGATATGAGCTGTTTCGGCAGTGTAGGGTTTTATTCCCTTCAGCCTTCATTTGTTTACTGTGTAACTGACCATGTCACTTCTCTAGACAGTGCTCCTAGATTGTCAATGAAAAGAGATGTCTGCACTCAGTGGGAGTCCCAAATTGTTAGTAAATATGTTGCACATATTTATTTTGAATTCCTGCACCTTTCACATAGAGGCTACTTAGTGCTTCACTATCACTATTTGCTGTTTGAGTTTTGAGTCCCAACACATCAATTGTAGTTTAATGGGTTGCCAGTTGCATTTATAATAAATGTTAGTTTCAGGTGAAAAGAAGTTTACTGTTAGTCATGTTAAATCTTTTGTCTCCATGAGACTCTTTTGTTTGTTAGCAAATGGTTGTATGTGCTTTTGCTATAAGAGTTGAAAAAAAAAAACAGTTTAAAAGGAAATCCAAATCTCTGTGATCATTGTAAAAGTATATTAAGAAGTACTACAAGCACTGTTAGATTTCAACAGTCTTTTATGGCAACTGAGAAGAGACAATTAAGTAATTGGATATTGACATGTCTGTGTGGGAAAGCCCGTTCCATCACCATGCCTAGGGACCCATTTAACCATGATCCAGCTCTGCACAGACATCAAGAATGAAAATTTGTGGTCCCATTGTGAGGATGACTTCTCTTGATGATTATTGGTTCACTCATAAGAGCAGGGGGCTAGGGCAAATTATGAATTCTCTTGCTAGAAGATATAACTCAGTCCCCACAGCATTGTAATTTTTTTCTTTCTTCAAATACTCTCGGAAGATATGGAAGATCAGCAATAGGGACTATTGGAAGTATCTAGGCCTAAGACATGCCGTAAACTGCTAACACTTTTCTCCAAAGTTATTTTTATCTTTCCAACCACTTCTAAATCAGGTACCATTGCTTAACGTATAATTAAAACAAAACAAAACATAATAAACTAGTGTAGACTTAATGCTTTTAAATTGTACAGGTCACCAATTTCCAGGGACATAGATAAAGCCAAAGAGAGTATTCAGCAGTTTCTTCATGAGACAGACCTGTCTATATATAAACAAATATAAATATAATACAAATATCCAAAACTATGACTTGGTGTACTCTGGTAAACTCGAAAACTAAAACAGATGCCACCCAAATGCCACAAAACTGTATTTAATTAAGTGCTTTTCTTCTAAATTTACACGAACTTCATCAGAATAAGGTATTCATTCACTTCCTTCTTTTTAAATACTATTAAAGGCACCACACACACTAAAGTATCTCTTTAAATACCTTCTGTGGCATTTGGTATGGCATTTGTTTAGTTTTTCAATAAAATAAAAATGAAATATCTATAATTGCAAACTGTCAGTTACACAGATCACTTAATACAGCTGAAAAGCATAATATGTGTGTATGAGAAGACAATACTTATCTGGAGGGGGAGAGTACTGGATAACTAAAAAACATTTTTGGCAAGAATTTTCTAAGTGAGAGTAAATGTACAAGTTGTGGCAAGTTGAAGACATCACAAATACAAAAGTTTTGTGAATGCCTGCCTGTGTTTCAGTTGTGAAAGTTTTTTTTTTGTAATCTACATGTTTCAGAAGTTAGGAGTGACAATACCTTGCTTAAAGCAAACCTTCACCCTATAATCTATACTCAGGGAACTGATTCAGTGATCTGGTTAATACACACACCAAAGCCTATTACGTGAACAGATGTTTTGTCATGATTTTGGGACTTCTTACTAGTTGAAATAGGTATGCAGCCATATTCTCTGGGTGTCAGTGTATTGGATTATTCTTTTAGTCTTCTGTATCCCAGGCATCCTACAACTCCACTCCCCTAAACATCAATCCTACTAAACATGGCAATCAGTGTGCCATTGAACAGTATGAGGCACAGTGCCACTTTTCAGTGGTGTGTTCATTTGAAGCACAGTTCCACTTCTCAATGGTGTGTTCATATGAGGCACAGTGCCACTTCTCAGTGGTGTATTAGTATGAGGCACAGTGCCACTTCTCAGTGGTGTGGTCATATGAGACACAGTCTCAGTGATGGTTCATACAAGGCACAGTGGCACTTCTCAGTGGGGTGTTCATATGAGGTACAGTGCCACTTCTCAGTAGGGTATTCATATGAGGCTCAATGCCACTTCTCAGTAAGGTGTTCATATGAGGCACAGTGCCACTTCTCAGTGGTGTGTTCATATGAGGCACAGTGCCACTTCTTAGTGGTGTGTTCATATGAGGCACAGTGCCACTTCTCAGTGGTGTGTTCATATGAGGCACAGTCCCACTTCTCACCAGGGTGTTCATATGAGGTACAGTGCCACTTTTCAGTGAGATGTTCATATGAGGCACAATCCCATTTCTCAGTGTAGTGTTCATACGAGGCACAGTGCCACTTTTCAGTGGGATGTGCATATGAGGCACAGTGCCAGTTCTCCATGGGGTGGTCATATGAGGCACAGTGCCACTTCTCACTGGGGTGCTCATTTCAGTGTGACTTACACTGAGAACTAGTTAAGAAATGCTTGTTTCTGTTTTTGAATTCCGTTTCTGTGCTGGTCAAAGTTGCTTCCACACACTATGGATTTATGGGATGTAAAATGTGACTTTCCTGAGCTGCTCATAAAGCATGCATTACCGTGAGAAAGTTCTATGTTATGTTTTTAGCATTTCATGAAATTCTTCTTTTGAAATATAACACAAATACATGTTTTTACATGGTGTACTGGCTTCCTCAAGTGCATTACTATAACTTGTTAGACATATGAAAGGAAAATATTAGCTCTTGCTTCGGATTCAAACCCAAGACTTCCAACATTCTGTTGGAGGGTCTCTGCTGCTGGACTAAAAAGAATCTTGGGACAGGTAGGTGTTGACTATTCATATCATGGTGACTAAGGTTAAATTACAAACAACAAACACATAAATGTATAAAAAGCCTTTGCTTAGGCATTGTTAAAATCATAAATATGTGTGTTCATGTTTATAATTTGACTGTAATTACCATTCAAGGGGTTTCTCTGATGAAAGGAAGATGGAGAATGCAAGACCTGTCAGTAGGGTTGCCATCTTTTCACATGCCCAAAGTGGGACATTTGTCGTACAAACATCAGATTTTGCAGGCCAAAACATACCCACGGCAAGTACAAAGGACAGAACTTCACTTTTTTGCCTAAATAAAAGCTTATTCTTGTAGCATTTTAGTTGCTTATTCTGTTTCTTGTAACATTTAGGTGTTTCAGATACAGAATAACTGTTTTATCCAACTATTACATAAAATATAGAAAATCAATTTTGCCCTAAAATCTCAAGACATTTGCCATTTTTACAATTTTTTTGCAGGACACAACTGCCCAAAGAGGGACTGTCCCTCGCAAAGTGGGACAGGTGGTAACCCTACCTGTCAGTACTGAAGCTGTCATTAGTCCAGCAGCAGTAATATGAGCATGGAATGCTGGAGGTTTGGGATTTGATTGCCAAATGAGTGCTAATATTTACCTTTCATTATTTTTAGTGTAACAACCCATGAACATAAGGCTTTTTCTGCATTTGTGTGTTTGTAATTTGGTCTTACACAGCACAATTGGGGTTTTCTAACTGAAAGAAAAAAAAGCTCTTAAGGGAAAACTCAACATCAGTATGTATGGAGGCTCTTGTTAGTTTAATTGTAGTGACTCCAGCACTGAATGTTGAAGTTCTTGGATTCAAGAACTAATACTTTCCTTTCATACATCTGATTCTAAAAATGCCTAAGCTTTCTCTGCATTTGGGGGTAGAATAGAGTATGTACACTTTAACTAACAAGATCCCATTGTGATTCCTCTTTTACCCAGGCACCAACTGCCAGATGTTGGTTACTAGAAAAAGAAGAGAGTAACTAGCTAGTTTCCAAGCTCTCCAAAACCAGAAAACACAGAAGGCTATGCAGAAGTGTACACAAAAGCCCTGTATGACCATATAAACAACTGCATAGAAATGACAATACCAGATCAAAATAAACCCAGGCAAACTGCAAAAACAAGCTACCCTGGTGGGCCCCCTAGTATTAATAGGGTGTACAACAAAAGAAAGAAAATCCTGTTGAGAAGTAAGAATGAATGTGTACAACAGAGCAAACAGTCCCTCATTAGTTTAAACAAGCACATCAGGGAACTAGTCAAGGCTCTGAAAGCAGACTTTGAGGTAAAAATAGCCTCCAAAGCTAAGGATGACCATAAGGCATTTTTCAGTTATGTCTGCAGTCTTAGTGCCCAACAATGTGTGGAATTACTTGCAGACATTGTTATCTATACTCAGCAGGAAGGTACAGCAAATCTGCTGGCTGATAAATTCAACTCCAAAGAGAACAAATACAGCAAGCTTCACAAAGCTGAGGCAGTTTTTAATAGGACAAAGCTTTCAGATACAAAAATCCTTCATCAGCGTTATAAAATCTAAAACCGCAATACGTCTTATAAATACACTACAATTAATTCAAAATAAAACTGACACAACCTAACCTATCAAAACTGCATTACAATTAAAACTAATCAGCACTACTGAGTATTTAACAAGACAAAACATTTTTTATGTACAACTACTTAATGGGAAAATTATTTCGTTTTTACTTAACCTGTTGTTGTTTGTGTTTTAATACAAGTTAAAGAGTAACCTGCTTGTTCAAACCAGGGTATATTTCTGCCTGTAGATGTAGTATCCATTCATATTCTTTGATATCTAACCTATTATTAATATCACCACATCTAATATTTGGATGCA
This sequence comes from Protopterus annectens, assembly GCF_019279795.1. Lineage (NCBI taxonomy): Eukaryota > Metazoa > Chordata > Ceratodontiformes > Protopteridae > Protopterus > Protopterus annectens. Next base: position 986,744,983 of record NC_056747.1, read on the forward strand.
TAATTTCTATGACTCTAAATAAAAAGGTGTGTGAACTATCATAGTCCTGTATATGTTTTGCTAAAGAATTTGTTTCTACTTTCCTACGTATGTCAGATTTATGTTCTATGATTCCATCTTTCATTCTCCTATTGGACTTCCCTATGTAGAATCCTGTGCAATGACAAGTAGCTAAATAAACAATTAAAGCAGTGTTACAAGTGGCACTAACGTTAAAATTATGTTTCTTCCGTGAACTAGAGGAAACTAGAAGAAGTATAATGGATTTAAGACAAAGACAAGCTAAACCTTATTTCTCAAATTGGGATAATGTAGATGAATGTATTCAGCCTGAATATAAATTTCAACCTTTAAGATATTTAATGACTTATAGTAGGGCTAGTGACCCAATAGAGAAAATCATTAGAGGAAATTGGGATAAAGGCCATACCAGGCCATGAGAAGTGGTTATGTGAGAAACCATCATTTACATACAGGAACTGTAATAATCTTAAACAGCATTTATGTTGCAAAGACTTTGCCTTAAACAGAAGAAAGCATGTAATTTTTAGTAAAAAGGGAACTTTTCCATGCCATAATTGTTCTTGCTGTGACAACATTTGTACATCTAATGAGTATATACATCTGATTAACCAGAAGAAATATAATATTCAAATCCAAATATTAAACGTGGTGATATTAATAATAGGTTAGATATCAAAGAATATGAATGGATACTACGTCTACAGGCAGATATATATCCTGGTTTGAACAAGCAGGTTACTCTTAAACCTGTATTAAAACACAAACAGCAACAAGTTAAATAAAGATAAAGAATTTTTCCATTAAGTAGATGTACATAAAAAATGAAAATGTTTTGTCTTTCTAAATGCTTAGTAGTGCTGATTAGTTTTAATTGCAATGCAGTTTTGATATGTGTTTTATTTTGAATTAATTGTATTGTGTGTATATATATATATATATATATATATATATATATATATATATATATATATATATATATATATATATATATATATATATATATATAAGATGTATTGTGGTTTTAAATTTTATAACACTGATAAAGGATTTTTGTATCAGAAAGCTTTGTCCTATTAAAAATTGTCTCAGCGTTGTGAAGCTTGCCATTTTTGTTCTCTTTGGAAAGGAGTTTGTTTGCTTCACTTTGCCGTGTATTTTGCTTTTATTGGTGTATTTCTGCTTGATAAATTCAGCTCAAATTTCACCCCCCCAACTCCCCAGTTCTCCAAGAAATACCCTACATCACTGTCCCACCAATTATTACCAAAGAACCGGTTACCAATGCATTATCTAAAGCTAAAAACATGGCTTCAGTGTGGCCCGATGATATGCAAGCTTACCTCTTGAACAGTTTGAATCAGGAACTATAAGGCCCATTACGGTCTCTATTTAGCCACAGGCTCCAGACCAACTTTGTTCTGATGCAGTGGATGACAGCAACAGTCATCCCTTTGCATAAAGGTGGACCATTAACTGACCAGGGAAATTACAGTCTCATAAATTTAACTAATCTTATATGTAAGGCAAGGAAAGAATTATTTTAGGCCTGATAAATAATGACTTAGAAAACCTTCAGACACTGGACCTGACCCAATTCGGCTTTGTCAAGGGCAGGTCATGCCTACTAAATTTGGTAGACTTCTTTGAGGAAGTCACTAGGGCCATGTATGAGGGCAAAACTGTACAGACCACCTACCTTGACCTGGTCAAGGCATTTAGCACAATTCCCCACTCAGGTATTATAAATAGACTCACAAAAGTGTGCATAAATCCCTACCAGACCAGATGTATAGCAAACTGACTCCTGGACAAGGCACATGTGGTTATAGTGGCGACTCCAGATTCATCAAGAGGCAAGTTACTAGTAGTGTGTCACAGGGCTCAATGCTGGGACTGCACCTGTTTGGAATATACTTCTCTGAAGTCAAGTTTAATGTGGAAGGCCTCTAGATGGCAAAGTCTGCCAACGATTGCAAGCTGGGGGCAATCACTGAATCCCCTAGTGATGCAGATATGCTTTAGGAGGGTCTAAATCAGAAAAATGACTGGTGTCAGTGCCATGACCTAAATCTTAATGTGAAAAATGCATTATCATATCCTTTGGGAAGTCAAATACCTCTGCAAAATATGACATTTATAGCACACCCCTAAGAGTAGACTTAGAGGTGTGAGATCTAGGTACACAGATAGATAGCAGCCTAAAGTTTGACTGTCATGTGTCCACGGTGGTGAGGAAGTCCTTCTATGTGGAATAACTTATAAGTAAAAGTATGGTATCCTGATCCAAGGAAGTTATGATCCCACTTTACTCAGCCCTCGTTAGACCAATAAAAAAGTACAATGCACCATTTGACAAGTACTTGACTAGGCACTTACAACACCTGGAGAGACCTCAGAAGTTCCTCACAGAGAAAATCCAGTGTGTTATCAACATATCCTATGCAGATAGATTAAAAGCCCTACCCCTTTAGTCTGTCTTCTACTGACTATTAAGGGGTGACTTCTGCCTAACCTACAAGGCACTCACAAATCCAGCCATAGTGGAGCTGCTACACATCCACAAGACAAATGGCACAAGAGCAAGCCCATCTAGGGATCTAAACCTAGTCAGCAACTCAAACAAAATATGCTGGAGAGACAGATATGTGTTTCAGAGATTACCCCTTATTTGGAACAGGCTTCCTAATTCACATTAAACAGTGCCCTTCCCTGGCCCTCTTCAAATGCAGTTTGGATCATTGTACAGTATGGGGAATTGCAAATTCACACCTGGAGTAGTGCCTATTTCCCTTATGGGCAGGGTCAATCTATAAAATACTCAAGGCATACATGCAGCCTATACCATCCTCTTGCCCCTAGGCATCATATATTGGGTAAACTCCGATTATATTTGCTAAGCTTGTAAGAGCTCTTAGGCTGTCAGCCTTTTTCTCAGGACTGCTAACCTAATCTTTTTCTCGATAGCTGAATTTACACAGTTCAATAACATGTCGTTTAGTGTGCTACCATCTACTTTGAAAGAAAAATCTGGTTTGATTCATAAACTGTGATAATCCAGATACTGATTCAGTTCTGTGTAATAATAACAGAGGGTTTGCTGAGATGTATCATGAAAGAAATGGACATAACATTTTACTCATTAGCAACACATACTTTTCTGTTCTAGGTTTTAAGGGACAACTAATGCATTTATCACAGTACAACCAGGTGTACATAATAGAAGTACATCCATCTTGCCGGAATTTTCTGTAACATGTTAAGAGGAGGGATGTTTTTCATGGTCTTGGCCCCAGGGCTAAACCTTAAGATCAGAGATAAAGGTAAATGGTTTAAATGGGTTGGGTGGTTTGAGGTAGAAATTCAGAAGGAACAAAGCAGGTGGGTTGAAAGAACGACAGACTGTGAAAATGTTTTGCTTTGAAATGACACTTACATGAAGATACCGTTAATTGCTAATGGTATCCAAAATGAGTCTGTTACACACTTGTGAAACAGGACACTCTAGAATGACATCAAGAAAGACATCAATACACAACTTTCTGATTAAAATCTTCCTAAAGGCTATAGGTGTTAACCACTCAAGTAATTGTAGCCAACTCCCTCACAATGAAATAAGCAGCCCAGGATTATTTCACGCATAGTATGAATGTCCTGAATTATTTAACATGTGCTTTTACGCTGCCTCTCCTACATGGAACACAGAACAATGATATATACAAAGAATACTATTATGTGAAAATTGTAAAAAAAGGTTCCCTGAAGTCTGTGTATAGTAAATGTGTATAGTAGTTTTAAATGGCAATAATATTAGAACAGTATTCTATATTGTCTGATGGGAATATTAGTTTAATTTCAAACAAAATTGTTAGATGGGAATGAACTAGTTTATTTCAGGCAAAAATCCTATTTTAAACATTTTTAATGGGAAGTAACTACTGGAAGCTGTAACTGTTTTTATGTAATTACGAATAAAACTTTTATTTATTTTGCAGCATGCATTCATTGCTTGCAAGCATTTGAAGGACATGATAATGACTGAAAACTGTGCAAAGCCACCACAATAAGACTTCAGACCTTGATAGCTTTTCTTTTACTGAAGATACTTAACTTGTAATATAAGGTGGCTAAAGCAAAATGGTCTAAAAAGTCAGGCAAATGTAAGAAAAAAACTTTAAATCAGTTCTTCAGAAAATTCCAAAATGCCTAACAAACAAAAAAGGCCAAGAAAAACCAAGACATTGAAGCATAGTTTCAACTATCCCTGATGCTGCAAAAATATCCAATTTTAAATCAACATTTTGCTCTGAACTAAAAAAAAAAAAAAGAATGATTTCTTTTTTTTCTGGGAAATTATTTTCGATTGAAGTCACCAAATGCTGCCATATGTCAGAGTGTCAGACCCTTATTCTTCATAAAAGTTTATGTCAATAAAAATGAAAATGACAGCAATATTTAACATTGTTGCTAATTTTTGACCGTTTCACAAGGCTTTAAGACTGCACAACAAATGTTCAACACAAAAATGCATTGACATTTAAGTGCAGTTTACTAAGAAAACAGCAAAACTCACTGTAGCAATAAAACAGTGCGTTTTGCAGGGAAAACACCATGCATCCAACCTGGGAGACTGCACACCCACACTTTTGTTACTTATACATACTAATGCCATACTCACTGCACCTCAGAGTACAGGAAGCGGTCTGAAGTATTAAAATCACTGACTCATTCTACACAAAACTGCAGTTTCACTTTATTGTTCATACGTGTGGGTGTCATGCACTTCTTTATTGCAGTTCTGCCCTGGTCCCTAAAAATGGTCCTTCCACTTCTACTTCTAATGGAGATACAGTTATAAAGTATTCTATCTGTGGACCTTGGATGGCAAAGACCTCTAAAGTTTAATAAGACAGCTCTTCAAATATAGGCAGTGGAAACCTATGGTGTGCGTTTTATAGTGTATTACAAAAATTGGCAATGATTTTTACACACTAGATAAAGAAAACTAGAGAATATGACAGATTTATTAGTGTAGAATCTACTTTAATATGAGCAACTTTACAATACTCACAAACATGTCTATTAACAAAGTCATTCTGAGAACAACTGGCCAATAGATCTATATAAGAATTTACTTTTGAAGAGGTATTTTTGTGCTCATACAGAAAAACAGAATTATTTAGTAGCAAATGGGAAACAGCCATATAATTCAGTTCATGCATTGTTCTTAGCATCATAGGAACTACGAGGCCATTATGTCTGAAGACCATGTGTGCAAATGGGAAACAGCCATATAATTCAGTTCATGCATTGTTCTTAGCATCATAGGAACTACGAGGCCATTATGTCTGAAGACCATGTGTGCCTTGTCAAATACCACCCTCAGGATGTACCCACTACTTCAAAGAAGGAAATGCTTTTCAGGCCAAAAGTTAACATGTGATTACCTATCCAATCAACAATTTAAAGGATATAAGGGTGTCTCTGCTTAATATGCAGTGGCAATTTATTCCAAAGATGGGACTGTCACTGGGTAATTTATTTGTCCCTTCAACATGCTTTATTTTATATTATCAGAGGGTTGATAACCCCAAGTTGGGTGTTTTGTAGTTATTCACCCTATGTAGGTAAAGGAAGTTCATTAGGTTGGATTTTTTGAGGGCATGGAATGCCAGGCATACATCTCCTGTTAGGCGTCAATAATGGGCAGCATATAGATAGGGTTAGGATATCTATTACATCTTGGTAGCTGAAGATATTTAGGCCAGTAACCTACTTCATTAGGAACCTTTTCAACTTCTCTAGGTGCATGATATGTCTGTCTAGATATAGGCCAAAGGGTGGAATACACACAGTAATTGGTCTAATTAGGGCACAGTAAAGAGGGGCAATAATATTCTTTCACTTAGAGGAAACACCCTTTGAAATAACTGTACTAGACAGAAGGATTTTCTAACTACTTTTACAATATTGTGGCCAAAAGTGAGGGAAATTGTTGACCCAGGTCATTGCAGTGGGGGTGCTGGCTATTCTGTAAATGTAGATGAGGAGTTTTTCCCAAATGTTTCAATGCTGCCCTTTTTGTATTTAGTTTGAGACCCTAGTTTGTAAGGACTACTTCTTGCTAAACTACTCCTATATCAGTGGGGGGATAGATGACGATGACCCAGTCTGCAGTCATCGGTAATTTTTGGTTAGTCATAGTTGAGGGTTTGTGGTATTGAAGTTAGAAAAGTTTATAAAAAAAAGGAGGGGTCCCAGTACTGAGCATTATTCTACTCCACTGGGTGCTTTCTTACTTTCTGAAATGGTACCAGACACCTTAATTGTGTGAATTCTATCCCTCAGTCAGTTTACAGTCCATCTTATCACACAGAGGCATAGCTGGCTCCATCTGTGACCTGTGCTGCTATCACAAGTATCACTAGCCAGCGCCCCACCCCCTGTTCACTGTTTTAAGCTGTCTTAATACAGTGTCATTATTATTTTTTATTTACAGTTAGATCCACCCTCCCCCAACAAGTTGCCCACAAGATCCTGTATCAGTCTACTAATACGCCAGTTCTTACCAACCTTATCACCCCCTACAATAACCTTAAGACACTGCGCTCATCTAACAAACTACTGGTACAAATAGGTAAAACCAACAATTTGGCTGGTGACTCTTTGTTCTCTAATACCGTGGGCAAAACCTTGGACTCACTCCCCAGTGACCTGACCTCCCTTTCCTCAATAACACTGTTTAAAACCAAACTGAAACTATACCTTAAATCACACTGTTTATGTCCCTGTGCGAACCCTGACTAATTACCCATTTTAACTCAGGATACTTATCACTATAGCTGTATATACTAGTCACTATTCTGTTAACAACTAAGAAAGTGTGTTCTAATATATTAATCAAATGTCATTATTAATATTGTCTTATAACTATCCATATATGATATGTACTAAGATTATGTAAGCAGAAATGTACTGAAATGTAATGAATTGCTAAAATATGTAATGTACCAGTATCTGAAAAACTGTCTTTAAATAAGTTATACTGTGTCCTTGAGGAGCTTTTCTCCCTGGGCCTCTGCTGAAAATGGACATATATCCAGCTGGACTATCCCAGTCAACAAATGTAAAATAAAATAAATAAATAAAATAAGTTTTTCTATTGAACAGTAAACAAACAAAAAAAATGTTGTTCCTTCTACTGGCACACCAACCAGATGGCCAGATGTGTGACACACACCTCTGCTGCCCCAGCCATTCAGGTCCCGTTTCTGTGCTCTGCCCCAACCCTCCTTCCCCCACCACAGTTTATTACAGAAAAAAAATCTTCTTTTAAACTGTTGTAAACTGCTTGCTACAAATGCAGCTGACAGCTGCTTCAGTTTATACCCTGCCTGCATGGAGCACTGCAGCGCTCATGTTTTAGATAAAAAAAAAAAAATCTTTAAAACTGAGACAAACTGCTTCCTACAAATGTAGCTAACAGCTGCTACAGTTTATACCAATGCTCATGTTTAAGATAAAAAGACACTACTTCTTTTAAAATGCAGCAAACAGTTGTTATAATTTATACCCTGCTTGAACAGAGAGCTACAATGCTCATGTTTTAGATAAAAAAGCACTCCTTCTTTTAAACTGTAACAACAGTTGCTACAGCTTAGACCACAAATGGAACGCAGCAGCACTCAGGTTCAATTGCAAATGCAATACTGGCTTTTAAAAGCCGATATTGCACTAAAGAATGATTGGAATGATCAATGGCTGACCGCGCCCACCCAACACTTTGTGCCCGGGGCCATTGCCCATCTCATCTTGCCCTAGCTATACTTCTATCATCACATACAGATGTGGCTTTAGATCTTTTAGCTTGTTTTCAATGACATCACTGGGTATGGTGTTGAAGGCATTCTCTAGTTCCAAATATGATGCATGGGCTGAGTGACTACTGTTCACTGCTTCTGTAACCTTCTCAAAGATGTTTACCAAGTTGAATAGTCCTAATCTTTAGTCCTAAGCTTCTCTAGACAAAACCAAACTGTTGTGTGTCTAGCTGTATGAGATTTTTAGTATCATAATTTGTGGTCAGATATTATACATTCCATGTCTTCACACATTACATAAGTTAGGCTGATGGGCCTGTAACACTTGGGCCCTGCAGTAGTGCTCTCTTTGTACAGAGGCATCACTACAGATGTTTTCCAGTCCTCAGGGATATATCCTGTGGCTAAGCGTAAATTAAATAAGTACAGGAGGGGTTCAGCAAAGGCATGTCTAATGCTATTAATTAGTCACCCAGGTAAATTGTCTGGGCTTACTATTATAACACTTCATTGCTCTGTGAGTATCTTTGTCAGTCCTACATTGGTTGAATATTTTCCAGACTTACCTGCATATATCCAGCATAAGTCTTCCAATGTCTCTTGAATTCAGAGTATTTGATGTTGGTCTTGCACACGTCTGTATGAAACCAACACCAGCTTCTGGACTTATTTGATACTTCCTGCTGGTCACTGGTCATGCGTTGTCTTATTTATTTGTGTATTGATTGCTTGACATAAGTATCCACTTATTTGTATTTGTTAATTGGGAAATACCAGTTAAGCTTGCTTCAGTGACATAAGGAACAACATACAGTCTAGAAATAAAAGCAGCTAAATATATGCAGCCATATCTAACAAGAAACAGTAGCTTTAAATAGTACAGAGGCTTATGTAGGAGAATGGACAAGAACACATATGAAAGATGCTAAAACTATTATAAAGCTAGAATCAGGCACAGTTATAGAATATCATAGATATTTACAGTTAGGCATGGATATTCATCCAGTTTTCTGGTGTTGAACTTAGTTGATTACATATGATAGAAAACTCAAACCCCTCAACTGAAAAAAAAAGCATGGTTTCCCCATATCTTGATGCTAACTATATGTGTGCTGTCCTTGCATCACCCTAAGTGGTTTTAATTATAATATGGCATACCCCAAAATCACGTAATTTACACTGCCATTATAATATTATTTTGTTACTGTCTATTCCCTGAGTTTGCCCATCCTCTAAGTTTAAGTACTGTTTACCCATCTTCTAAAATAATTTACTTGACTTGTATAAATGCAAGACTTTTCTCATTGCAGTACCACAGAACTCTGACCTACATAATGCAGTGCTTGGATATGCACATAGAGCAACACATGTTAGTTGTTAAGGTATGTACAGTGTGCTATGATAAAGGACAAAACAAGTGACCATTTTTCTAGTTAATGTTTAAGTCTTAATTGACTTTGATAAAAAATATTAATTTATATGTAATTGGTAGCACAGAAATGAGCAAATATATATCAGGGTTAGGATAACAGAGCAAGTCTGGAACCCATATCTGAATTATGATATTCATCTTGGGGGAGCTAAGCACACCTGCAGTGGTGGTGCTGCGGTTAGCATTGTCGCATCACAGTAAGACACTGTCTGGTTCGATTCTTAGCTAGAGGGTCTTCTGCGTGGAGATATGCGGGAATGGGCGTACCTTTGCTGAAGGTTGTGCATCAGGGCTGGTAACTCGGCACGTAAAAATCAACTACCAATCATTAGCGGACCGGTGTTCTGCTGTGGTGACCCCTAACCGGGAAAAGCCGAAAGATACAAACAAAAGCTTGGGGGAGCTAAGCAAGTTAAAATATGACAGCAGTCAGGTAGAGATAATCTTTTATAATTGTGACATGAAAAGGATGGTTATATGCTATAGATTCATGAGATCTAGCAAAGTCAAAAGGGTACTCCTCATTAATGAAAAGGATAGAGCTGGGAGGTGCAAGTCACAAAAATAAGGCCCTAAGTTCATAATGAACGTGTGAAGACATTATTTTATAACATGAGTTCTGTGACTGTAAATCTGAGTGCTGAACTGCATCATAGAATGGATAAAAGGAGAGGCTTAGGGAAGAATGAGACTGATGAACAGGAATCTAAGAGTACACATGGAGTAGGGAACATTATCCAACAGAATGAATAAGAGATGTAGCGTACTGCTGTTCGCAAATAAGCATTTGGATTAGATACAATGAAAGGTGCGGTACTGTAGGAAAAAGGACAGTTTCTGAGACATGCACAACTGCACAGCTTGGCTGCAAAAATAACACTGTCATACATCAAACAGTAGTTGGAGCACAGCATGAGCAAAAGTGCTAGGACAATCTAGAAATGGATGTACTGTGTACCAAAGCTATTTACTGAAGCTGTGTATTACAGGTCAGTTACAGAGCTGCACTAGCAGGAATGTTGCTACGGTGCTCCTACGAAAACCATGATGGGCATGATGGTGTAACAGTTAATGCTGCTACCTTACAGCATTTGGAACCCCGGTAGGATTCTCAGCTGGGGGTGCCTTCTGTGTAGTGCTTACATGCTGTCCCCACGTCTCCACTGATTTCTGCTTGGATCTCCAGTTTTCTCGTATTACAAGCTGGCAGATACATTACTTATGCTGAATTGTCACAAGGTGAATGTTTCACTGGAGATGTGTCAGCATGTTTATCTTTTGATGAACTGGCAAATAATCCAGGGTTGGATGCTGCTGACTTGCTCTCTTTGCTTGTTAGGATAGGCTGCTGCCCCTATATTACCTTAAGCAGAATATGTTGGTATAAATAATGGCTGTATATTCATCTATTTATCTATCTCTATATATACATATATTTTATATTAACACTCACACACACACACACACGTGTATATATATATATATATATATAAATATATGTATATATATATATATATATATATATATATGTATATATACATATTATATATATATGTATATATACATATACATATATATATATATATATATATATATATGGTTTACTATTGAAATGTCGAACGACACTACATCGACTGTACTGTAGTCGAACACGGAAGTTCAAAAATAGTAATGTCGATGTCAAAAAAACAATCTAGAAATGGTTTTAACAAGGGTCGAGGTAGGTGTTCAGTATTATTCAGAACTACAAACATCTCCCCTACCTCAACCCATGTTAAAACACATTCCTAGATTGTTTTTTTGTCGTCGACATTATTATTTTCGAACTTCCGTGTTCGACTATAGTACAGTCGATGTAGTGCCGTTCGACATTTCAGTAGTAAACCATATATATATATATATATATATATATATATATATATATATATGTGTATACATACATATATATATATATATATATATATATATATATATATATATATATGCATAAATATTCTACATGCATTCATATATACATATACTGCACACAGTCTATAGTTGGATACCTCCATGGGACCTGTAAAGTGCTGCTACTTTTACAATACAACAAAAGCTTTATGAATGTACTGACATACAAGGGTATGGTGTGCTGATGTCAGTAGAGTACTACAGGTATCTGTAACAGTCCTCTATATCGTTGGAACAGGAATTCATCAATCTATCCATATCATCCATTTTCTAAGCTGCTTTTCCTGGTGAAGGCCATGATGATAGCAATCTCAGCATGACAGCCTGGCCGCCTGTTTCTGACATCACTTTCTAGCTCAACCTGAGGGATTTCCAGGCATTCTTAGGACACTTGAGAAACATCAACTCTCCAGTGTTTCCTGGGTTGGTCAGAGGACCTCCATGTAGTAGACTTTGCCTAGTATGCCTCCACCAGCTGATGATCAGTGGGCACCTCACTAGGTGCCTAAATTACTTCAACTGGTTCTTCTTAATGAAGAGGAGCAACAGCTCTATGCCAAAATCATTCAGGAAGACTGAGATTCTCAATTTGCATAGTGAGTGAGCCCAGTGACCCTGCAAAGGATCCTCAGTTCTGCTGCTTGTTATCTGAGATCTCATATTTTTTCCATCCACCCAAAGGACATGGTATACATGTTGACAGGGATAAGGTTTGACCAATAAATTGAGAGCTTCATTCCAGGAATCAGCTCCTGCTTCACTTCCATTGGTAGTTACAATGCCTGCAGTACTGCTGCTGCTGCACCCATTTGTTGGCCCAGTTCCCTTTCCCCTCTACCTTACTTGTGAAGAAGACCCTAAGATATTCAAATACGTTTACCTGAGGTAGCTGAGCCCTATACCTGCAGAGAACAGTTCATTCTATTCTATGAAAGAAACATTAACTCTAATTTGGAGATGTTGCTCCCATTCCATTTGATTCATGCTCCATAGCAAATTATTTAGTTACACACTGGTGATGACATTCACTTCACTCCCAAAAAGAAAGCATCATCTGCAAGCAACAGAGGTGCATCCTTCACATCCCAAAATGGGATACTCTTCTAGCCTTGGCTGTGCCTTGGCATCCTGTGTATGAAAATTCCAAGCAGGAGGCAAGACAAGGTACACCTCTGTCAGAACCCAGCAGCCATATTAACTGTATCTGACTTTGCGTCAAGAATGCAAACACAACTCTCACGTCTCAGATGAAAAGATCAAATAACATGTAGCAGTGGCCCTGGAATCCATACACCCCTTAACATTAACATCACATTCCAGTACACCATTTAATGTCATCTTTGGGCACACAAACACAAGTATACATATGATTGTCAAACTGTCATAACTTCCCCAGTAGTCATACACAATCAAAAACCTTTGACCCACTGTTCCACAGTCAGAATGAAATCTGCATTTCTCTTCTTACATCACATTCCAGTACACCATTTAATGTCATCTTTGGGCACAGAAACACAAGTATACATATGATTGTCAAACTGTCATAACTTCCCCAGTAGTCATACACAATCAAAAACCTTTGACCCACTGTTCCACAGTCAGAATGAAATCTGCATTTCTCTTCTTGAATCAGAGACTTTTCTATGAGATGGAGTCTCCTTTCCAACTCCATGGTATAGGAAAGCTGAGGAATGTGATCCTTCAGCAGCTAGAACCCAACTTTCTGTTCCCCATTTTGAAAATGGGGACCACCATCTAAATTTGCCAGTCTTGTGGACCTTTCTCTGCAACATTGAAAATACACATTAATCACAGAACTTCATCAATGATCTAGTGCCTTCATCATTTCTCATCAGATTGTTTCCACTCTCTCATCCTTGCTAATGTTGAGGTATTTAATCACCAGAGTGACCGCCTCTATACCTCTACAAAAAAAATGAACCCAGTCTCAACAGTTGCTTCTGACACAACCTCCCCACAGCAGTCTGCCCACTGGGTTCAGGATTTCCTCATGGTGTTACTCTCAACACTGTTTCCAGTAAAGGACAGCATTTCTTTACCCTTACTGAGAACAGCCTTGGTGATGCCTCACTCACCTGCCCTGAGTTCCTAGGTGGTTTAGTAGAACTTCTCTGTGGATATTAAAAAATCATTCTCCATGGCCTCAAAAAATTCCTCCCACACCTGGGCCTAAACTTCAAAGACTGCCTTAGTTGCTTCATTTCTTGTCTCTCTGCACTTATTGGCCATATCTGGAGACCCTTTGACAACATTGCTGGAATACCTCTTTTTAACTTGGCTTCTTCTCTCAAAATGTATTCCTACCACTGTGGGACTTGTACACAATGTATTTTGCATTGCTACAGCTATGTTCAGCATCCTGAATTTTAGTGTGCTGTTATCTAGTCCTGTGAAACAGAAGTCTAATATGAATCCTACTCTGTGACAATCTGGGCCCTGAATCATTTCTAGTAATCACATAAATGTTGCTGGAATATATCACAGAGGCAAAAGATTTAGTCATTATTTGTTATCTAATAAAACAAACAGCTGCCTGTCGCAAGTAATTTTATCATAACATCATCATATAATGCTTTGGCTCATGCTGTAAAGTGGGGAAAAAATCATGCAATTACTAAAACAATATATAAGCTGAACAATTAAAAATAAATCACCAGTCAAAACATTAATCGTTCCTTGGGGGGGCAGTAGAAATTGGAAAGATTTAGTTAGGAATATGCGAGCAAGAAGAAGAAGAATACATATAATATGAGTAGTAAAGCTGCTACCTTTCATCATGGAAATTGCAATATGTGCTCTCATTATTTCATAGTCTTATTATACAAATAAAACATACACATTAACAGATGTTTTGGGTGCTATACTCAAAGTGGTTTATGCCATTAGGTGCATATCTGGATTAGTACATGCAGGGCGAACAAGAACAAAGTTTAAGGTAAGATTTCAGGAACATTTATGTGATGTTAAAAATTCAAAAGTTAATAATCCTATTACAAAGCATTTGTGGGAGTGTCATAATGGGAAGACAAAAGTTTTAAGAGTTTTTAAATTAGAATAGCATTCTGAAAATGTTTATGATAGACAATGGGCCAGATTCAGGAAGCCTCCGTGTAAGAGTTATAACTCTTACACGGAGGCTGCAGTTAAACTGTGTGATGTCAGCATGTCATGCATATGCATGAGGTGCATGAGGCATGCTGAATCACACTAGTAACTCTTACACGGTCCATGTAAGAGAGTAGGGGGCGTGTCTGTAGGCTAAGCCCTGCAAGCGGACACGCCCCCGGAAGACTAGAATGGCTGAAAGTAAACAGCCACAAGAAAGGCCATGAAAATGTGAATAAACACACTATACAACACATGCCCCGACTGGCCATTAGTGTATAAAGTGAAGAGATGTCATAAAATTAAATTAAATCCTTTTTTTTTTGTTAAACCCCGTAAATGTTTGCTACTGTGTAGCTTCGCGGGTGTGCCACTAGCGCAATCACAGTCAGCAGTCAGTGGAAAAGGATATAAGAACTAAATATGCAAAGTAAGCCAAGAAATAATAGCTTAGCGGTAGAGTTGCCGGCCTAAGAGTAGGCAGGCAGGGTTCGAGCCCCTACAACAACCTTTTTTCTTTTTGTAAATAAGCACTAAAAGCCCCTGACAGTATTGTACAAATGTAAATGTATTCCCTTTTGTAAAATGGAATGAAATAGAGCATATATTTTGAAGTAACATAATAATAAAAAGTCAGAAATGTACTGATAGCTAAGCTGCTGTGAGACAGAGTGCCCGTAGCTGAGTAGTGTTTCAAAAGCTGCAAACTGCGTGCTCGTTGCCAAGCTGCAGTTAGACAGACTGAAACTGTGTGCAATTAGCTTAACATGTGTGTCAGTAGCCAATTAGGATTTATCCCAGCGCACACCGTTTGCGCGCCGCTCCCACAAGCTAACTGCCAGTGCGCATCGTTACCTCCGCATAAGCGGCGCAGACCAGGTTTAAAGTGCTTAAAAGTGCTTTTGGCATGTTTGATTGACAGGTCCTCAACTCATTCCTGTCAGGAAAATGAAAAATCAGTTGCCAGATTCGAACCCAGGATACCATGCACTAGAGTCAAGGAACTAAACCACCAAGCCATGACAGCAATACCTAGAAATGCAGAAATAGCATATATATGGGATAAAACCCAGAATGGAGCATGAGAAAGCATTTTCAGTGAAGTAGATACAATTCCAAAACGGCCAATCAGAGAAATGTGCGGGAAAAGTGGCATATATAAGCCCCATAGGCGGGAATACACAGCATAACTGATTGTAGAACAGACTTGCAGTCAGCATGAGTGGAGTAGGTGAGGGACGTTGCTTTCGAGCACAGCGTTGGGGCGTTGAGGAGTCCAGATACATGGTCTGGCAACTTGTCCATAATCACGAGGCCCAACTCATGCAGGGCCAGGTCTCATGGGGAGCATATAGGGCAGAGGCGTGGGACCAGTTGGCTCGTGATCTGACCAGTGCTACTGGCATTCCATGCACTGGTGAGCAGGTCCGTCACCACCATGCGGACCTGAAGAGACGCAAGCAGGACCAATTGAACCGTTGGATCCAGGAGGCCCGGCAAATGCCCAACGCCCCACCACTGAGTAAGTCACATTTTACTCATGTATGTAAGGATTTCAACTAGCTGATACCATGGAGATGTGTAGTCCAATATTATTCCCTTTGTATTACAGCTGCAGGTGTCCGCTCTATGAATCATGAGATGCACGCCCGGAGGCTGGTGCGGCTGCGCCACCATGCAGGTTAGTAACCCCACCCAGTACTTGTAAATAAATATTATTATGTACCATGTATCAGAACAGTGCAGTGTATTGATTAAAAGTAATATAATGTGCAAGCAGGAATTGAAAGTCTGCAGGTATGGCTGCAACAAGTTCATCAGTATGCAAGTGTAACTGGAAATATAATTGATAGAATTAAACAGTGCTGTAATACAGATGTCCCATCATTAATTAAATATACTGTAACCTGCAGTAGTCTCAAGAGTACAGCTTCAGAATCTGAGGTAGTCACATGTGAGATATATCCCCTGTTGAAATGCTGAATCATGACAGAAGTGAGGCTGTTGGAAAGTGTTTGAATCACCACAGGTATAATATGTGAACAAAGCCTAGAAGTACCAACCTGAACTGTGAAGTTGCAGAATGTGTGAGAGTGACAGAAAGGCTCATGTATGAATAAATAAAGTAGTAATAACCCCTGAATATATAAGCCTCAGTGTGTTTCTACAGAACTAAATGCATGTGGGAAGTACAAATTAACATCCCAAACTGATTTCAGTGTGTCTGAATCTGGAATGTCTAGCTCAAAATCTGTATATGGTGATAACAGTAAACAATTTGCAGATAGAATGAATGATTATCTGACAGACTAAACAGCCATAGTTGTCCCCTGTCCTGTCATCAAAGTGTAGCAGGATGATGTATCTGATCAAATTCAAAATAAGTAGGATAGTGATGTATGTGTAACAGGTGTAGCATGACAGTAAAATAAAGATTATTTTGAAACATCAGCCTCAACTTAATTGTGTACCTATTAGAAATGTGAATCAATGTGTAACATATGAATGTGTCATCACTTTCTATCCCCACCCAACCCTATAATTCCATATAACAACATCCACTAAATAATGGTATGTGAACATTTCATTAATCATGGACATTTGTCCATTTCAAACATATATGCATGTCTGTTCGTGCATGTGCCCTGTTCATACCTGCAAATCTGATGGCCTGTTGCCATTAATCAACCCTGCATGTCGTTTGACCGTGTTTTGCTGTTCAAATAATGCATGTGATATTGATATGCCCCTTGTTCAATGGTGTTCATATCTGGGTGTTTGTTTGATGGGAATACCAATGCATGCTGTTACAACTAATCTGAATGTAATAAAATGCCACCAACCCAAACTAACATAACTACTCACAAACCTAGAACGCTTGGGAAGGCAGGTCCCAGCGGACCCACCTCTCCCACCTCAGCTGGCGACTGCACCTGGCACTAGTGGACAGGCCGGACCCCCCTTCGGTGGCCCTGTGCCACCTTCGGGTGGAAGTGCTGCAGGGGATGGGGCCCGTCCCCCCTCTGCAAGTGTGGCCGGAGGGGTTCGTCCACTCACCCTCCAAGGTGTCCGGTCGGTGGTGCGAAGGGAGATCCAAGACTCTGTTCTTGGGCCCCTACGCCAGCTCGAGGCTCGTGTGGCACAGCTAATGGCCCCGGCCGTTGCCCTGCCTACACAGCCCCCAGCACAGCCCCGTCCTGGGCTGTGAAGGAACAGTGGCAACTGCCTATGGGTGGGGATATCAGTTCCACTGTTGTCATCTGTGGGCTCGTGCATCTCGGATATCCCAACCTCCGTCCCCGTCAATTGTGTAACCCCCCCACGTGTGTCATACACCGTCCCTGTATGCGTCTTGTCTGTCTTGTCTGTTAACCAACCCAACCTACCTCCCCAGCTTTACCGACTTCCTTCACCTGGTATACCACTCTCACCTGTAAAAAAAAAAAAGGGCACTCTGTCCCACAAAAAAATTACGCCCCATACATAGCTGTCCATGTCGCACACATGTCCGCTGGACATCTAAACTGTTAATTACAATTGGCTGTACAACAAATATTAATGTTGTCCTGACACCTCTCTCAGAGGTGGAAGGTTTCAAATGTCTCACCAAAATACATAGAAATATACAGCTGTTGCTGCCAAAGACATGGGCATCTATGGGCCTTACCTATATCCCTCCTGCAAATCCCACGCTTGTTTCCCTACTGTCTTGCCCTCTTTGTGACCCCTTTTTCACCACTTTCCTGTCACCCCTTTTCTTTTCTTTCAAAGAAATTAGCGCGTGTGCTTGTGTTAGCGGAGCTCACCGCCAGTGCATGCGTGAGCTCAGCAAACGAAGCAGACCTGGTTTAGTGCTTAAAAGTGCCTTTATGGCACTTTGACTGACAGGTCCTGTACTCACTTTGAAAGTTTGCTAAGAAAAATAAATTCCCACTGTCAGTCTCGAACCCAGGACCTTGGTAAGATTAGTCTGTATGACCTACCACTAAGCCATGCCTGCTTTACAAGAACACAGTGCTAAAATAAATATAACATGTAATAGTAGGAATCAGTATAAAGGCAATATAGGAGATGTACTATCCAAAGCATGTCAGGTAGAGTTGTAATGGCCAAATTACTGGATTCCCATACTAGTTCAGTGTGAACAGAAACAGCACTGCTACCTGTTAGCTTGTACATAATAATGTAAGGTAATGTACATATGTGAAGGTATGTATATCTACACATACATATATATAAATATATATTAATACATATGAAATATAATCGTAGGTCTCAGTAGCCATACACACTCACTACAGGAAAAAGTGAACATAATTGCAGCAACCTGAATCTGCAACACAGCCTGACCCCTGTGTGACCTACTTACCCTTCTAACTGCTTACAGGTGGCCTCAGCTATTTGATTGACAGGTCCTGTACTCAGTTGGAAAGTTTGCAAAGTAAAAAAATTCCCACTGTCAGTCTCAAACCCAGGACCTAGGTAACATTAGTCTGTTTGACCTACCACTAAGCCATGCCTGCTTTGGAAGAAAGCACTGCTAAAATAAATATAACATGTAATAGTAGGAATCGGTATAAAGGTAATATAGGAGATGTACTATCCAAAGCATGTCAGGTAGAGTTTTAATGGCCAAATTACTGGATTCCCATACTAGTTCAGTGTGAACAGAAACAGCCCTGCTACCTGTTAGCTTGTACATAATAATGTAAGGTAATGAACATATGTGAAGGTATGTATATCTACACATACATATATATAAATATATATTAATACATATGAAAGATAGTTGTAGGTCTCAGTTGCCATACACACTCACTACAGGAAACAGTGAAGATATATGCAGCAACCAGAATCTGCAACACAGCCTGGCTCCTGTGAAACCTACTAAGCCCTTTAACTGCTTAAAGGTGCCTCCAGCACTGTGATTGATAGGCCCTATACTCAACTCAAAAGCAGAATATGAGCATACTAGTAGGCCCTACCATAAGACCATTGTAACACTAGTCTGTATGACCTACCACTAAGACATGACTCTCATACAGGAATATAGTGCTAAATACGTGGAACATGTAATAGTAGGAATGAAGATTAAGGCAATATAGTATGTCTACTACCCAAAGCATGTCAGGCAGACTTTTATAGTCACAATTACTGGGTTCCCATACTAGTGTAGTGTTAACAGAAACAGCCCTGCTAATTGTTAGCTTGTACCCAATAATGTCAGCTAATGTACATATATGAAAGTATGTATATGTACACAGATATATATATATATTTATATAGCAATACATATGACATATAGTTGTAGGTGTCAGTATGCATACACACTCACTACAGGGAACAGGCAAGATAAATGCAGCAACCTGAATCTACAACACAGCATGAAGCATGGGAGATGTACTAACCTTCACACTCACGGAACACTGTCAACAGCATACCAGCATGGTCCACGCCCTAAAATCTGAAAGGGCAACGCCTATCTCACATACCCTTTTATAGCAGTGTCCTGAAATCACAGTGAGACATGCAATCAGTACACACCCAGCTGCTTGCAATTAGCAAATGCTGCCTTACAATTGGTGCAGAGGCCATCACATGGACCTATGCAGATACCTACAAAAGCTTTGAGTTCCCACACTACACTCACGCAATACATTCATTGCACAAACACTACGGATAAAGAGAGAGAGAGAGAGAGAGACAGAGAAAACAACCAAACAACTAAAACAGAAAACAAATATTAGGACTGCCAGCAGCAAAATCAGCAGCAAGCAGCAAGGAGCAAGCAGCAAGCAGCACCACTGGCACAGCAACAGCTGCCACAAACACAGGTAATGCAAAGTAGCAGGTTAATCCTGTGTATACTGTGACACCTCCAAATGTATAATAGTTCACTATCTATAGGTATGTGCATGAGATAGGTTGTGTGTAGATAGTCATGAAATATAAACATATGTAATATTGTTGTACATGTGGGCCATAACTAACACTTCCATAGCTTAGAACACAAGGCCAGTTGTGCATATGATGCAGTAGTTCCCAGGGTCAGTAGAGGTTCCTCCTCATTGGTGTGGGACCACTGTGTATGTATGGCACTGTTCAGGTACATATCCTGTAGTATGGCCAGGGATTAATATCAGTCTGTCATGTGGTGCTATGTCCTCCAGGGGTGAATGTAGCACACATCCAGGGATACCATTTCGTAACAGTGATGATATGTGTTCTGCAATGATGAGGGTGGCTCTCACCTGGACATGTGAGAGGATAGGGAGGTTACAGTCATCTGGGATAACTAATAACACGTGTGTAGGACAATGGGGTGTACCTGCACCTAAACTGTCTGCAACAATGTTGCCAATATCTGTGCATTTGGTGAATGTGAAGCCACTTAACACTGCAGACAACAGATGCCTTCCTGTCATGTGAATATGCCCTGTGCTGCAGTAGCCTCCTACTATTGTTATACAATATGCCTGTATCTGTAGTCCACTGGACAGGATTAATAAGTGGTGTGCAGTTGTTCTGGGTTAGATAACTGTGTGCACAGTACATGCAGTATGTGGGATGTCTGTGGTAAGCATATGCAAAGGTGCTGGCGGTGTGTGTTGTGGCTTCCACTGGCCCAATGGGCTGCATGGATAGCATCACTGTCATAACTAGTGAATAACTGTGTAATTACATGCATACATAGCAAGGTAGTGTACTGTGCTTGTGGTGTTGTTCGGATATGTATTATCCAGGCTGAGTAATGTGTGTCCACATCACAGGGATGGATGGCAGCACACATCCAGTATGTATGGATGAACACCCAGAATGTGTCAGACGTGTCACCTGTGCAGACGTATCTGCCCATTACCTGTGCATCCCCCACAGCACACACACATGCAACATATGGCAGAAGTACTATAGCAGTACACACATGTTCATAGGTTCATACTAGGCTATTTGCCCTAGGGCATTGGTAAGCCTAGTAGAATGTGTTTGTCTTTTGCCACCCAATTACAAGTTATGCTGCTATGCCCTTGTCCGACGTTAGTATACTGTGCCTCTGTCTAACAGTGACATAGAAGTGATACCTGGGGTACAACTATGATCTCCATTCCCATAATTTATTACCCTACATGAGTAGCTGTTGATACATGACAGGTTCACATTTCAGAAGTGCACTATGTTGTTTACTACTGGCATCCCCTTCTCTACCTGTACTCACAGGGTGCAGGCAACCTCATCAGTTGGAAGATGTAATGTGCATCAGGTACTGTAGTACCCTGATTGCCACAGCAAACATGTTTCCCATACGGAAATGCACACACAGACACATCCCACATCCACACACTTGCCACATTCAGGCTTCAGAACACTATCTAGGTATATTCGGGTACATGTGCATGTTACAGTAGCATGTAACACTATACTGAGTACTGGCAGTTAGTTGTCTGTTGTCATGTTGTCTGTATAGAATAAAAGAATTGTTTTATTATCCTACTCCATTTTGTGGACATTACTTGAAGAAGTGTTACCTTACATGTGTTATCAGTACCACCACCTTCTGTTTTGTAGTTTTGTTTGTATAGGGTGCTATCAACATCACTGCTTGTTAAGGGTAATGACCACCCTGCAGTGCATAGCCCCATGTGGCAAAAGCCACATCCCACCCCATCATTGTGCACACACACTAACCCCACCAACAGTAACACACATACTTTCCATTTGCAAGATTCAAGCCCATACCTAACTGTGCAATGACAGTAGAAACAGACACATTAGCAGAGTGTGCTATTTGCAGTAGTTGGAGAAATCTTTACTAATGCTGTACTTAGAGGGTGCTGACATCATCTGTGTGTAGGAGGAGGGATGTGCACCCTGTAGTGTGTTCTCCCAGTTGGCAAAAGGCAGTTAACCCTCCCAGCATAGTGCACACACATAAACCACACTCATACATTCCCTTTGCAGGATTCAAACCCCCACCTAACTACGTTATGACACTGAAGAAAGACACATTAGCAGAGCGCACTATGCCAATTACTGGAGGACTTTACTACAGGTGATATAGTTATACAGTCCTGACATCATCACTGTTTCAAAGGGGATCTGCATCCTGTACGATACTGTCACGGTTGCTAATAGGGACATTTCCACACACACACATCAATGTGTTGGAGGTTTGCATATGTGGGGATCCAGAACACCAGTGTGATTAGTATATGGTTTGATTGCAACAATGAGGGATATACTCCCAGTGGTGAGCAGTTTGTACTCATGTTTGTAAAGATCAGCTCTAGTATATCTGCCCCTCTTGTGGGAAGGTTGGTTACCTGTTCCATAGCCAAAGAATGTCTGATCAATGGGAACCTTAGAGCTTGGGTATTGTGGCTTGTGTAATGTTCACAGTCTATGTTTGGGTAGCTGGCATCACCCAGTATGATGGTGTTTGCAGAGTAATCTAAACTCTCCTGTGTCAGCATGAAGGCTGTGTGGGAGTCCTGAGTTTGAGAGGGTGCTGTAAGAGCTCCTCTGTGTCTCTTTCCATGTGGTCCAGGGAGGTACGTCCCAACAGGTAGCTGACTGTGACCCTCCCCTTGCTCTGTCTGGAGGCGGCACGTCTGTCAACAGCTCATGTCAAGCAAGTGCACACCCCTCATAAATGATGTGGAAACCTTCAAAGGCCCAAGGCCTGTTGAAAATATGGACCAGACTGCAGATACCTGTATAGAGGCATTCTGTGGACACATTCAGGAATGCATGGATCATGAAGCCACATATGAAAGCATGACCCAATTCTCCAAAGGCAGATGTCCTGGGCACGGACACCAGCCATAAACACACTATACAATAGAAGGATGGCGCCACTACATGATACAACAACCTCCCAAAATGTGAAGGCACCACTGATGAGTATTGGAAGACAACTACAGGCACCCATATTATTGTCTAAGGCCATCTTTGAGAGAGGATTCCACAAGCCACTGAGGATAATCACAAGGCTGCCTGTAGTTATGTTAGTAACCTGGGTGGTACTACCCAGATATGCTCAGAGGTAATACAATATGTCACACAAAATATAAAACACACAGACATTGCCATCATCCTAGTGGACAGGTTCAATGCTGCCTTCTCTCCCACCACACCAAAGGGAACATATGTCTCGCATCACAGTGCTTCCCCTGACATCACAGATGCTCAGGTAAGAGATGCCCTTCCCAAAGCAATAAACACTGCATCAATGGGACCAGACAGTGTCCCAGGCTGTGTCCTACATGAACCACAAGAAGAGCTACACCCAGACATAACACCACTGTTCAATCCCAGCCTTAATACATGATATGTGGCCAGAGAGTGGCATACAGCAACAGTGGTCCCTCAACATGCAGGTGGTGCCGTCACGGATCCTGGACACTACTCGCCCCATATGTCTGACTAGCTTTGTCTGCAAAGCTATGGCAAGAATCATCAAGAACGTCACATATCTAGATATTGTGGACCTACAGACATGTCACCATACACAGTTTGGCTTTGTCGATGGCAAATCCTGCCTATCAAACCTGTTTGCTTTGTTTGAAACAGTCACCAAGGCCACTGTCAAGGGGTAGGAGGTCCACACAGCCTACCTGGACCTTGCATAAGCCTTGGATACAATACCCCACTTGTGCATTCTAGGGAAGCTCACCAGTGTACATATTAACCCCTATGTCACTATGGGTATTGCACAGTGGCTCAAGGGCAGAACACACATGGTAGAATTGCTGGAGCCACGTCAGCCTCCAACCTGGTACAAGTGGTGTCCCACAAGGCAAAGCCCTAGGGGCTGTCATGTTCATTATGTATTTGTCATAGGTACAGGCCAACATGGAAGTACTGTGGCTCAGCAAGTCACAGGTGACTGCAGACCGAACACCATAATCAACTCAACAGCTAACACACGCATCCTCCAAAAGGGACTCTTGCAAACACACGACTTGTGCCACAGCCATGGCTTCAACGTGAATGACAGAAAGAGTATAGTCATCCCCTTTGTCAAACACTAAATGACCACAATGTACCACATATGTGTTAATCCAGTAAGTGCAGACCAAGGAATTATGGACCT
Organism: Protopterus annectens; assembly: GCF_019279795.1. Taxonomy (NCBI): domain Eukaryota; kingdom Metazoa; phylum Chordata; order Ceratodontiformes; family Protopteridae; genus Protopterus; species Protopterus annectens. Next base: position 986,769,419 of record NC_056747.1, read on the forward strand.
TGGGTGCATGGTTGATAGCATTCTACCATTTGACAACAACATGGACAAAGTGGTTAGGTAAGCATGTGATATGGGCCACATCATCATGGGATCCACATGTAGGCCAGGGGAGGACATTGTGCCCTTTACTCATCCCTCATCATGCCCATAATTGAGTATGATGAACCTGTCGGCATGCACCTTACCAGACACCTGCAGCAACTGGGGCTACCACATATGTACCTCGACAAGGGGATCAAAGTGCTCAAACAGATGCCACATACTGACTGGTTAAAGTAGCAGCAGCTGTACTCAGTGACATACTGCCTCTTCATAGGCAATCTGTGCCTGACATAGAAGGCCAGGTCATACCCTCACGTAATGGCCATGCTGCATCTCAGAATATCCAGATCCCACCAGGATACACGCTGGAAATACTTGAACTTCAGGAGTGATATACATAGGACATGGTGGAGGGGCACATTCACAACTCAGAGGCACCCTTCATTCCTGATTATTATCCCAATAGAGGTTAGGTGGACTGACTCAGTGACTATCTTCAAGAGCGATATTAATAACTGGATGTGACATTGTAGGGTTACCCTGGGTATCACTTATGTGTCACTGTGAGAAAGAGGCACAGTATACTAACCTTGGAAAAGGACATAGCAAGACAGATTCACAATGCATGTTGAAAGGCACGCACATTCTGGCTAGGTGGATACATGCCCTGGGCAGATATCCCTGTACGAACCTATAGACCTATGTCTCTTTTTCACCATTGGCCCTATGTGCTGTCAATCACCAATGTAATCTCAATACTCCGGTAGCATGTGCAAAGGTCAGTTGTCAGTCACCTCTATGGTACAGTTGTGGAATATGTGTGTCATGTAGTAATGTCACAGCTGCCACATGTACACAGTCAACCCTATCCCTACCCATTGATGTACATCACATGTATGAGATGGAAACACATGGCCAAACTGTAACAACAACATACAAGTCAGTCAGATGCATGGACACATATGACTCAGTCATTGTCCATGCCACCACAGCTGATGTGGGATGTCGCTCACTGGGATACGTGATAGGGAACATGGAAGGGATCACTGAGCAAGTGACACAGGCTGGTAGACCCCTGACCTTGGTTGGCATCAGACCCTCACCAGGGATTCCGACAAATTACTGAATGCTAATGAATAAGTGTATCTACAACACCCTAGCTGAATGGTTCTTAGCATGCAGTCACTGCATTGCTATGGAATACTGTCTTACCACTCCCACAACAGGTGAGAACATGCAGCTCCTGTACATTAACAACATGTAGACTTTATGCCCCAGACCAGGTGTGCATCCCTCACTACTAGGCTGATAGCATCTACATCTCACACTGTATATACACATCCCACATGCAGCATCTGCACAGAAGACCACGGTCATAATGTTACCCTGTGCAAATACCATGTATTCACATGTGGCAGGCATCACACATGGTAACTATTGAAAGTCTCAGGTACATATGTGTATTTGGCACACACATACATCATGTGTTCATTGCCATAACCGGTGTAATCAATGTCATGCATTATTGTGAGGGACAACCCACACACATGGGCATTCTGTGTGTGCACAACACACATGGCATGTCTGTAATCAAAAGCCATACATAATTGTGATATCGTTTAGAAATGGGTATGTGCATCCTGTAGTGTGTTTTCCCAGTTGCCAAAAGGGATATATCAATCATACACACTTACCCCCCTTCACACACACTTGCCACCTGCTGGATTCAAACCCCTACCTAATTATGTTAAGACACTAGAGACGGACACATTAGCACAGCGCGCTATTCGCATTACTAGGGAATGTTCTTTCCCCTGATATACTTATAGGGTGCTGACATCATCAGAGTTTAGAAAGTGGAATGATCACCCTGTGGTGTGTTTTCCCAGTTGCCAAAAGGGATGTTTATTTCATACACACTTACCCCCCTTCATACACACTTGCCACCTGCTGGATTCAAACCCCTACCTAACTATGTTAAGACACTAGAAACGGATGCATTAGCACAGCGCGCTATTCGCATTACTGGGGAATGTCCTTTCCCCTGATATACTTATAGGGTGCTGACATCATCAGAGTTTAGAAAGTGGAATGATCATCCTGTGGTGTGTTTTCCCAGTTGCCAAAAGGGATGTATCTTTCATACACACTTACCCCCTTCACACACACTTGCCACCTGCTGGATTCAAACCCCTACCTAACTATGTTATGACACTAGAGACGGACGCATTAGCACAGCGCTATTCGCATTACTGGGGAATGTCCTTTCCCCTGATATACTTATAGGGTGCTGACATCATCAGAGTTTAGAAAGTGGAATGATCATCCTGTGGTGTGTTTTCCCAGTTGCCAAAAGGGATGTTGTTTTCATACAGACTTACACACACTTACCCCCTTCACACACACTTGCCACCTGCTGGATTCAAACCCCTACCTAACTATGTTATGACACTAGAGACGGACGCATTAGCACGGCGCGCTATTCGGATTACTGAGAGCCTCCTTTTCTCCAATATACTTATAGGGTGCTGACATAATCAGAGTCTAGAAAGTGGAATGATCATCCTGTGGTGTGTTTTCCCAGTTGCCAAAAGGGATGTTTTTTTCATACACACTTACACACACACTTACCCCCCTTCACACACTTGCCACCTGCTGGATTCAAACCCCTACCTAACTATGTTATGACACTAGAGACGGCACGCTATTCGGATTACTGAGAGAATCCTTTTCTCCAATATACTTATAGGGTGCTTACATGATCAGTGTCTAGAAAGGGGGATGAGCATCCTCTGGTGTGTTTTCACATTTGCTAGGGGTAACATTTGGACCAAGTGTGTGAGCATGCCCAGTTCAGCCTTCCTGTGGCATGTTGTGTGAAAGATGTCTCATTTATCCAAGTGTGTGAGCATGCCCAGTGTGGGCTTTACATATGTTGAACTCTGCAGCCCATCACATTTGTGGATGAGTGTGACCTTCAACAAATACCTCCAGTTTATGGTTGTGTGTTCTGTGCCATGTTGTGTAGTTACTGTCCGAATGCTTTTGTGTGAACAAAACTGGGAGTATACTGTGCCTGCAGGTTTTGCATGGGATACTTTGCACACAATTGTCAACATCCGTTCATACTGACCTAACACTGTAGCACTGTCTAGTGTAGTGTTTCAGTACTTTCACTGTGGTGGTCAGTATCCTGGGCTTCAGTCCTATCACTGATTTACATTTTCATAGTGTGCACAACAGGCTGGTTAGGGTCCAGTTGTGCACATCTGCACAAAGGCAGTGCCTCTACAGACCCTGTTAATTGCTGCCCCATAAGCTTAACAAGTGTAGTCTGCAAATCTATGGAGAGGATCATAATTGAGCTCATAAACAAAGATATAGGGGACATGCAGACATTGTACCCATCCCATTTTGGCTTGGTCAGGGGCAGATCATGCCTTTTGTACTGGGTTGACATCTTCAAATTGGTCACTTAGGCCATTGTTGGGGAAAGGCAGTCCATACAGCCTACCTTGGCCTTGCTAACACTTTCAACACAATACCCCACTCAGGTATTGTGGAAAGCTAACAACTGAAATGTAAACCCATATGTCACAAGATGGGTTGCAAACTGGCTTAAGGACGGGACCCACAGGGTTAGAGTTGCTGGCACTATGTTAGACTCCAGGCTGGTCACAGGTGGTGTCACACAGGGCTCAGTCCTTGGCCACCATTGTTTGTCATGTACTTCCCAGGAGTACAGGCCAACATGGGAGGACTTTGGATGACAATGTTAGCAGATGACTGCACACTGGGCACCATAGTGGACAGTGCATCACACACAGATATCCTTCAGAAGGGACTCACAGTAACTGATAGCTGGTGCCAGGGCCATGGCCTGAAGTCAGAGTGCACAACATGTGTAGACATACCCTTCAGGAAAAGCAAGGTGACCCCAAGCTACCATATAGGTGTCAATCCTCTAAGCACAGAGGAGGTTATCATGGACCTGGGGACCCAGGTTGACAGTCACCATTCTTCTGAGACTCACATTGCTAAAGTGGCTAGGAAGACCTTCTACATTGCCCACCTGATAAGGATGGGATTCACATCAGATCTAGTGGGTCATTGTTCCCCTGTACTCTTCAGTTATCAGACCGGTGATCGAGTCAAATGCCCTATTCTGGCTGTATCTCACCCAACATCTGCAGCAATTGGAGACACCCTGACTGTCCCTCACCTAAAGGATCAAGGAACCACAACAGCTGTCATATGCTGCCAGATTGAAGACACTCACACTCTATTCACTCACATACCGTCTGATTAGAGGTGACATGTGCCTGACATGCGAGGCCATGTCCAAACAGAGATTAATGGACATGCTCCACCTCAGACTCAGAAGATCCACCTGAACCACTAGTGCAGGTGACTGACACCTTAGCAGGGATGTATGTTGGACATGTTGGAGGGATGGAGTTATCACTCGGAGACTCCTATGCTGTGGAATACAATCCTGGTCCATTTGAGGCAGAGCACCTTGCTGGCTGTGTTCAAGAGGTATCTTGACCTAATGCTAGTCGGAGAATGTGTTTGTCCATCAACACATTGTAAGCGTAGTTTGACATGTCATATGTCTTGTTTAGTATACTGTGCCTCTGTCTACCTGTGACATAACATTGATACCCAGGGTAAACCTCCCATCTCCCATCCACTCATTAGGATTCCTGTTGAGGGGACTCAACCAGTGTCTTTATGGACAACCTGTACTGGTAGTTTACTCATGTGTGGGGGTGGCTTCTGTGTTTTGGATAATGCAGTACAGCCTGTCCTATATATGTCAGTGCTGGGGTTCAGGTCCCTCATGTGCATAGCTCCTGCCATTCAGATTGTACAAGGTGCAGCATGTGCATTGATTCCAGCTTGGACATGGCTTTCTACATCAGGCACAGATTGCATCTGGGTGGACAGCATGGCAGTGTGTGGAGCTGCACTCTGTTTAATCAGACTACACATTACATGTGTTCCAGCTCTGTCATACTCCTGGTGAGGTACTGTTGTGGACTTTACAGGTGCTGGATGTGTGTGCATGAGGTACACCCACAGGGGCTGTTGTGGTCATTTCTACTGCTGATGAAAGATAACTGCAAAACCAGAATGACCTCCCCTTAGCTAGATGTCAGACAGCATGGACCATACAATCACAACTGGAAACAGGACCCTCTCCACAAAGGGAAAGTGTCCTGTCTGGTGGACCCCAGCCATAAACAAACTGTATGACAGATGAGGGTTACTAATGCAAGACAGAGCTACATCTCCAAAGGGAAGACAGCTGAGATCAGCACTAGTAGAAAGCTACATTATCTCATAAAGACATGCAAGGTCAACTTGGGGACATAAATCACCAAAGACAATGAAGGTAACCACACTGCTTTCTTCAGTTATGTCAGACACCTGGTTGTGAACCCTCGGATATGCTCAGAGTTGGTACACAACAACATATATTCCAGTGACCTGACAGATATTGGCAACATTCCGGCGGACAGCTTCAGTGCGATGTACCCCTCCCTCACCCCAAAACAAGATAGTTATCACTGCTGTATGTAACCTCACTGTCATCTTGGATGTCCATGTGAGAGCCACACTCAGCAAAGACAAGTACACAGCATCCATGGGACCTGCTGGTATCTCCAGTTGCATGCTATGTGAACTCCAGAAGGGCTGGACCCATATATACAACTGCTAGTTAACCTTAGTCTTGCTACAGGATATGTACCTGAACACTGGCATACGGCAACAGTGGTCCCACTCCACAAGGGAGATGCCTCCACAGACCATGGCAACTACCACCACACAGGCTTAACCAGCCTTGTCTGCAAAGATATGGGAGGAGTCATGGAGCTCTTACACAGACACATTACTGACCTACAGACCCTTGTTCCCACCTAGTTCAGCTTTGTACAGGGCAGATCCTGCCTTTTGCACCTTTGCACCCGAAAAGTACCTACCATGAAGATCAGGGTTCTTCAACACATGTCATATGCTTCGAATAGAGGAAGTCCAGCTTTGTTCAGTGTCATACCGCATACTTACAGATGACCTATGCCTGACATACAAGACCATGTCCAATCAGGATTTGGTAGACATGCTCCACTGCAAGCAATCCAAATCCACCAGAGCCATGAAAGCTGAGTATTTGAACCTCAGCACATACATGTATAGGACATGCTGGAGGGACAGAGCCATAACTCAGAGGCATCTCACACTCTAGCAGAGTATCCCAGTTCATGTTTGACAGAGTCCCTCACTGACTCTCTTCAGGAGACATCTGGACAACTGCATATGAGACGGAGGCACAGACTAGACAGAGACACAGTCATGTTATTCAATTACGTAAGGGGTCATAATGTGTCACTACTAAGTCAGAGGCACAATATTCAGAATCTATTCTGTACACTTATTACCACTATAAGGGGTGGCAATAGCCACATCACTATGGCTAGGCTTATACATGCACTAGGGCAGATAGCCTAGTATGAACCTGTGAACATAGGCCTGGGGCAGTTCCTGCTATTAGGACAGTGGTCTGCAGCAAGCTATATAGTAGTAGTCGGTTTTAGCCATTGGTTTTGACCATGGCTATTCCATGTTGCTTCTTGTTGTGGTACAAACATGGGTGTGTGGTTATCCATGCTATTTATTGCTAGTCACCCTCATTTTGTATCTTGTTCCATGTTTTTGCACATGTACATCACTGTATGACGTGCAGCTGTTTCCACAGGGTCATATGCGTGGATATGGATGTTAGTTGGGGTCCTCAGGTGTGCATATTGTACATGATATTACATTACTTAACACATGGCATTCATGCCTCAGGTGGTGCTGCAGGGCCACCTCTGTCGGATACACATACTACACTCCCTGTACGTTTGGAAGCAGGTTGTGTCATGTTAGGCATCCCTGTTACTGTATGAGTGAGTCAGAGCGGATATCAGTCCCAGTGTTTTTACTGACCAAGCATATGTGCTATGCGTTGCCTCTTTGCCAAGGCCAGGTCATACTGGGCACGCCTCCTTCTTCATTCATGCTAACTAGTGCAGACCTGGTTTAAAGTGCTTAAAAGTGCCTTTATGGCACTTTGATTGACAGGTCTTGTACTCATTTTGAAAGTCTGGAGACAAAAATAAATTCCCACTGCCAGTCTCGAACCCAGGACCTTGGTAACATTAGTCTGTATGACCTACCAGTAAGCTATGACAGCCATACAAAAACACTCTGCTAAAATAAATATAACAGTCAATAGTAGGAATTAGTATAAAGGCAATATAGGAGATGTACCATCCAAAGCATGTGAGGTAAAGTTTTAATGGCCAAATCACTGGATTCCCATACTAACCTTCACACTCACAGAACACTGTCAACAGCATACCAGCATCGTCCACGCCCTACAATCTGAAAGGGCTACGCCTATCTCACATACCTTTTTATAGCAGTGTCCTGAAATCACAGTGAGACATGCAATCAACACACACCTGGCTGCATGCAATTAGCAAATGCTGCCTTACAATTGGTGCAGGGGCCATCACATGGACCTATGCAGATACCTACAAAAGCATTCAGTACCCACACTCCACTCATGCAATACAGTCATTGCACAAACCTAATGAGAAAGAGAGAGAGTGAGAGACAGAGAGAGAAGAGAAAATATACAGACAGCCAGCAGCAAAACCATGAGTAGCAAACAGCAAGCAGCAAGCAAGCACCACTGACGCAGCAGCAGCTGCCACAAACACAGGTAATGCAAAGTAGCAGGTTAATACTGTGTTTACTGTGACACCTCCAAATGTATCATAGTTCACTATCTATAGCTCTGTCCATGAGATAGGTTTTGTGTGCATAGTCCTGAAATATATACATATGTAATATTGCTGTACATGTTGCCCATACGTGACACTTCCGTAGCTTAGAACAGAAGGCCAGTTGTGCATATGATGCAGTAGATACCAGGGTCAGTAGAGGTTACTCCTCATTGGTGTGGGACCACTGTGTATGTATGGCACTCTTCAGGTACACATCCTGTAGTATGGCCAGGGAGTAATATCAGTCTGTAATGTGGTGCCATGTCCTCCAGGGGTGAATGTAGCACACATCCAGGGATACCATTCTGTAACAGTGATGCTATGTGTCCTGCAATGTTGAGGGTGGCCCTCACCTGGACATGTGAGAGGATAGGGAGGTTACAGTCATCTGTGATAACTAATTCCACTTGTGTAGGAGAATGGGGGATATCTGCACCTAAACTGTCTGCAACAATATTGCCAATATCTCAAACATGTTTTCCATACGGAAATGCACACACAGTAACATCCCACATCCACACACTTGCCACATTCAGGCTTCAAAACACTATCTAGGTATATTCTGGTACATCTGCATGTTACAGTAGCATGTAGCACTATACTGAGTAGTGTCAGTTGTCTGTTGCCATGTTGTTTGGATAGAGTAAAAGGAGCATTTGTTTATCCTACTTTGTTTTGTGGACATTACTTGAAGTGTAACCTTACATGCATCATTGGTAACAACACCTTCTGTGTTGTTGTTCTGTTTGTACAGGGTGCTGTCAACATCACTGTTTGTTAAGAGAAATGTGCACCCTGCAGTGCATAGCCCCATTTGGCAAAAGAGACATCCCACCCCCACCATTGTGCACACACACCAACCCCACCCACAGTAAAATGCATACTTTCCATTTGCAAGGTCCATACCCCTACCTAGATGTGTTATGACTCTAAAGGCAGACACATTAGCAGAGTGTGCTATTTGCATTAGTAAGAGCAATCTTTTCCAATGCTGTACTTAGAGGGTGCTGACATCATCTGTGTTTACGAAGAGGGATGTGCACCCTGTAGTGTGTTCTCCCAGTTGGCAAAAGGCACTTTCCCTCCACAGCGTTATGCACACACACAAACCCCACTCATACTAACACACATACATTCCCTTTGCAGGATTCAAACCCCTACCTAACTATGTTATGATACTAGAGATGGACGCATTAGCAGAGCACGCTATTCGCATTACTAGGAGATTTCATTTCAGTTGATCTACTTATAGGGTGCTGACATCATCAGTGTTTAGAAAGTGGAATGAGCTCAAAAGGGATGTTCTTCTCATACACACACTTACCCCCATTCATACACACACATGCCACTTACTGGATTCAAACCCCTACCTAACTATGTTATGACACTAGAGACAGAAGCATTAGCAGAGCGCGCTATTCGGATTACTGGGAGGTAGCGTTTCTACTGATCTACTTATAGGGTGCTGACGTCTTCATTGTTTGGAATGGGGAATGTGCATCCTGTGGTGTGTTTTCACAGTTGTTAAGAGGAACATTTGAACTAAGTGTGTGAGCATGCCCAGTTCAGCCTTCCCATGGCATGTTGTGTGAATGATGTCTCATTTATCAAAGTGTGTGAGCATGCCCAGTGTGAGCTTTCCATATGTTGAACTATGCAGCCCATCACAGTTGTGGATGAGTGTGAACTCCAAAAAATAACTCCTGTTTAAGGTTGTGTGTTCTGTGACATGTTGTGTAGTTACTGTCCAGATGCTTCCTGTGAACACAACAGGGATTATACTGTGCCTGCATGTTTTGCATGGGATACTTTGCATACAATTGTTAACATCCATTCATACTGACCTAGCACTGTAGTACTGTATAGTGTAGTGGTTCAGTACTTTCACTGTGGTGGACAGTATCCTGGGCTTTAGTCCTATCACTGATTTACATTTCCATACTGTGCACAACAGCCTCTTTAGGGTCCAGTTGTGCACATCTGCACAAAGGCAGTGCCTCTATGGACTCTGGTAATTACTGCCCCATAAGCTTAACAAGTGTAGTCTGCAAAGCTATGGAGAGGATCATAATGGAGCTCATAAAGAAAGATATGGGGACATGCAGACATTGTACCTGTCCCAGTTTGTGTTGATCAAGGGCAAGTCATGCCTTTTGTACTTGGTTGACATTATCAAAACAGTAACTAAGGCCATTGATGAGGGAAAGGCAGTCCATAGAGCCTACCTTGCCCTTGAAAACACTTTCAACGCAATACCCCACTCAGGTATTGTAGGAAACCCTACCAACAGAAATGTACACCCATATGTCACAAGATCAGGTTGCAAACTGTCTTACGGACAGGACCCACAGGGTTAGAGTTGCTGGCACTATGTCAGACACCAGGCCAGTCACATGTGGTCTCACACAGGGCTCAGTCCTTGGCCCCCTATTGTTTGTTATCTACTTCTCAGACGTACAGGCCAACATGGGAGGACTTTGGCTGACAAAGTTTGCAGATGACTGCACACTGGGTGCCATAGTGGACAGTGCATCAGACACGGATATCCTTCAGAAGGGACTCACGGACACTGATAGCTGGTGCCAGAGCCATGGCCTGAAGTCAACTTGCAAAACATGTGTAGTCATACCCTTCAGGGAAAGCAAGGTAACCCCAAGCTACCATATAGGTGGCAATCCTCTAAGCACAGAGGAGGTTATCATGGACCTGGGGACCCAGGTTGACAGTCACTGTTCTGATGACACTCACATTGCTAAAGTTGCTAAAGGACCTTCTACATTGTCCACATGATCAGGAAGGGATCCACATCCAGATCTAGTGGGTCATTGTTCCCCTGTACTCTTCACTTATCGGACCGGTGATCTGGTACACTGCCTTATCTGGATGTATCTCACCTGACATCTGCAGCAAGTGGAGAGACCCTGAATGTCCCCCAACAAAAGGATAAAGGGTCTCCAACATCTGTCATATGCTGCCAGATTGAAGACACTACAGCTCTATTCAGTCACATACTGTCTGCTTAGAGGTGACATGTGCATGACATGCAAGCATGTCCAACCAGGGATTAATGGACATGCTCCACCTCAAAATCGTCAGATCCACCTGAACCACTAGTGCAAGTGACTTACACCGTAGCAGGGATGTACATTGGACATGTTGGAGGGTGGATTTATCACCGGAGACTCCTATGCTGTGGAATACAATCACGGTCCATGTGAGTCACAGCACCTTGCTGGCTCTGTTCAAGAGGTATCCTGACCTGTGGATGGGAAATCATAGGTTTACCCGGGATCGTCACTGTGTCACTGCTGGAGACAGGCACGTCAAACTAATGGGCACAGTACTGTTTCCATATAAGGGGTGGCGTACGCAACCAGACTCTGGGCTAGGCTTAGAACTGCCTTGAGGCAGATAGCCTAGTATGAACCTATGAACCTATGAAACTATCTGACCATGTTGCATTATGTTCAGATGTGAACTACTTACAACGGCCTCATCCAACATCAGTAGTGTATTCCACAACATGGGTGTACATTGGCAAACACTACCGATGTGCCCAAGGCCATTTCTAATGGTTATTGGATAGTGTGTTTGTCCATCAACACATCGTAAGTGCAGTTTGACATGACATATGTCTTGTTTTGTATACTGTGCCTCTGTCTACCTGTGACACAACATTGATACCCAGGGTATACCTACCATCTCCCATCCACTCGTTAGGATCCCTGTTGAGTAGAATCAATGAGTGACTCTATGGATAACCTGTACTGGTAGTTTACTCATGCGTGGTGGTGGCTTCTGTGTTATGGATAATGCAGTACAGCTTGTCCTATGTATGTCAGTGCTGGGGTTCAGGTCCCTCATGTGCATATCTCCCTGCCATTCACATTGTACAAGGTACGGCATGTGCATTGCTGACAGCTTGGACATGGCTTTCTACATCAGGCACAGCTTGTGTCTGGGTGGCCAGCATGGCAGTGTGTGGAGCTGCATTCTGTTTAATCAGGCGACACATTACATGTGTTCCAGCTCTTTGATACTCCTGGTGAGGTACTGTTGTGGACTTTACAGTTGCTGAATGTATCTGCTGAGGTACACCCCACAGGCACTGTTGTGGTCATTTGTAATGCTGCTGAAAGATAACTGCAAAACCACAATGACCTCCCCTTAGCTAGATGTCATAACCCTCATGATTAGGTTGGTATATGGATTGTTTCTTTTAACCCTACAGCCACATTTTTGTCCAATGCAGGATATCTATCACCTTGTGTCCCCCATTCTGGCATTACATGTTAGGTATGTCATGGGTCGACACCTATGTGGGAATTGGTGGTCACTTACTGGATTATCCACAGAGGCTGACTATACTGTTTTCACCATTTAACATGCTGACATGGCTATGGCACCAGTTGTCTGTTTCTATGTGGCCCTTTTATGGGATGCTTGTGTCAGCTGGTGTATCAGATATGTCAGGCGGCTTGTTGTCCTCTACAAACATGTTTCAGCACAGTCCTTACTTGTTGGCCTGTACCTATGGGGCATATATACCAGATGGTGAAGGTCCCAGGACCAAGCTTTGTGGGATGCCTGTTATATGTGGTTTGTAGTCTGACATGGCTGCTGCATGTCTGACCATGTCAGTTCTGTCGTTGGTCTGGTTTGCAACCCCTCTCATGACATTGGGGTGTATATATCAGCTGGTGAGCAAATCTATACAGAACACATAGGGTATTGTACAGAAGGCTTTGCAAGGTCCAGCTACACTGTGTGGACCACATTGCCCTCATCACTGACTTCAAGTACTGTTTCAACTGAGTCACACATGTTTAGGGGTGGGGTCTGCACTTTGTAAACCCACACTGGGTAGGGTCGGTGTCAATAGATCCACAATATCATTATGTCTGTGGTACATGCTGGTCCTTTCCATAGCTGTGCAGACCAAACCTCTCATGATTCTGTGGTGGTTGTTTTTAGTATCCATTCAGGAGACACCTTTGTTGAGAACACCCACTGTTGTTGTACACTGCTCTTTGGGTGCGTATCCTGTGGTAAGGGTGACATAATGTCAGGGAGGCGGCAGTCTGCTGGGGAAGGTATTTGGCATTATGGGGGGGGGGTTTGCACTGCACATGTCAGGATGTATGTTGGCCATACCTGTGTGTGTCTGGTATGTTGTTTGTAATATCTGTGTGATCCGGAGCATATCCAGGAATCAACAACATGCTTACTACCATCATTTGCAGCAGCCTTGGGGTTATCTGTAGTGTCCTGTACAATCTGTATCATAATGGGTTCATACTAGGCTACCCCCCTAGGGCATCTGTAAGCCTGCATGTCCATTTTGTTTGATGGATTCTGGGGAATTGTCTACACCTGTGTCAGTGCTAGTATGATACCAGGGGTATAGTGACGAACAGCTCAGAAGCTGACTTCACACTTCTTCAGACTGAGATGGTATCCATTAAGCTCACTGGGCCAGTGGAAACCACAACACACAATGGTGACTCCTGCACAGACACTTTCTACGGACATCTCCGAGTAAGCATGGACCATGCAATCACAAATGAGAACGAGACCCTCACCACCAAGGGAAAGTGGCCTGTCTGGTGGACCCCAGCCATAAACGAACTGTATAACAGATGAAGGATACTAATGCAAGACAGAGCTACATCTCCAGAAGGTAAGGCAGCTGTGATCAGCAGTAGTAGAAAGCTACATTCTCACATAAAGACACCCGAGTTCAACTTGGGGACATAAATCACCACAGACAATGAAGGTAACCACACTGCTTTCTTCAGTTATGTCTGACGCCTGGGTGGGAACCCTCATATATGCTCAGATTTGGTACACAACAACTTATATTCCAGTGACCTGACAGATATTAGTGACACCCTGGCAGACCAGTTCAGTGCAATGTACCCCCTCCCTCACCCCCAAAAGATGATAGTTATCACAGCTGTATGTAACCTTACTGTCATCCTGGATGTCCATGTGAGAGCCGCAGTCAGCAAAGACAAGTACACAGCATCAATGGGACCTGATGGTATCCCCAGTTGCATGCTACGTGAACTAAAGATGGAGCTAAACCTGTATATGCAGATGCTATTTAACCTTAGCCTTGCTACAGGATCTGTACCTGAACACTGGCGTACGGCAACAGTGGTCCCACTCCACAAAGGAGATGCCTCCACAGACCCTGGCAGCTACCACCACACAAGCTTAAACAGCCTTGTCTGCAAAGCTTTGTGAAGGGTCATTATGGAGCTTCCACACAGAGACATTGGTGCCCTACAGACCCTTGATCCCACCCAATTCGGCTTTGTACAGGGCAGATCCTGCGTTTTGCACCAAGTTGACTACTTTGAAACTGTCAGTAGAGCCGTTGATGAGGGCTACACAGTCCACACAACCTACCTGCGCTTGGCTAAGGCCTTTGACACAATACCCCACTCAGGCATCATAGACAAGCTCAACAGCTGAAATATAACACCATATGTCACAGCATAGGTTGCAAAATGGCTCAGAAACAGAACCCATAATGTCAACATTGCAGGTGCCTTGTCAGGTTCAAAGCCAGTCACAAGTGGTGTCCCACAAGGTTGTGTCCTGGGACCTCTCTTATTTGGTATTTACTTTTCAGATGTGAAAGCTAACATAGGAGGGTTGTGGCTGACAAAGTTTACAGATGACTGCAACCTGGGCACCATAGTGAATACATCAGCCAGCACACACATCCTACAGACTGCCGTCACACAGACAGATAGCTGGTGCTGGACTCATGGCCTGAAACTGACTGCAACTGATGTGTAGCCATCCCTTTGGGAGGAACACAGTACCCACAGATCTGTACATAGACAGCAACCCAATGAGTACAGGAAACAAATCAGACAGCTGGGGACACATGTAGATAGTGACATCTCATTTGACACCCATGTTGCCAAAGTTGTTTGACAGACTTTCTATCTTGCCCACCTTATCATCGAGGGTATTCCATCCAGACCATAGGAGGTCATTGTACCACTATACTTCTCCCTTATCAGGCCCATGCTTGAATACAACCCCATTTGGTATGTACCTCAACCAGCACTTGCAGCAGCTGGAGAGACCCCACAAGTACCTTACCATGAAGATCAGGTATCTACAACACATGTCATATACTTCCAGAATAACTAAAACATGCTTTTTCAGTGTCATACCACATACGTACAGGTGACCTATGCCTGACATACAAGACCATGTCCAATCAGGATTTGGTAGACATGCTCCACTGCAAGCAATCCACATCCACCAGAAACATGGGAGCTAAAGATTTGAACCTCAGCACATACATGTATAGGACATGCTGAAGGGACAGAGTCATAACTCAGAGGCATCTCAAACTCTAGCAGAGTATCCCAGTTCATGTTAGACAGAGTACCTCACTGACTCTCTTCAAGAGACATCTGGACAGCTGCATGTGGACAGGGGCACAGACTAGACAGAGGCATAGTCACGTTATTCAATTATGTAAGGTGGTCATAATGTGTCACTACTAAGTCAGAGGCACAATATTTCGTATCTATGCAGTACACATATTACCACTATGAGGGGTGGCAATAGCCACATCACTATGGCTAGGCTTATAAATGCAGTAGGGCGGATAGCCTAGTAGTAAACTATGAAACTTTGACACTATGGTGTATGTGTAGGTGTTGTCAGTCGAGCAATGTAATGTGGTTTGGGGGGCTTGATATCTTCCTGTATTCCGACATTGTTTTGTCTATTCCTTCTAGCATGTCAAGGGATCGGTTGCTACTGTCCTCTCCTACTCATCTGGTGGACCTGGGAATATCGAGGCAATGTTACAATTGCCTCGTACACTGACAACCCTCTCCTTCTCCCATAAACAGAAATACATGCAAGAGATGCAACTCTATAGCCAAAGTGGAGGCTGACCTATCTCAACATAGGACTGGCAAGACCAGAGAGTAGGATAAGATAACCACACACACCACAAACCCAGTCTCACATATCACTATCACAACTTCAAATCATACACATAGACACACAGAGACATACTCGGAGGCTATGATCGGACATCTACCAGAACAGCAGAGGCCACCACAGCAGACACCCACACAACTGCCTCCACAGGGCACAGCACATGCAACACATAGACCACAGAGTCAGTGAGCCAAACAGTCACAGCCATTACGGCCAAACACAATGGCAGGCACACCTGTCATAGGTGACTCCATAGCCAGACACACTGACATCCAGCTCACCAGATTGAGTAAGGAGGGGTTACAGTAAGCTGCCTATTGGGCACTGGAATCCACCACATAATGCAGGCACTCAGGTCACTGAACTGCAAGTACAAGTATGACTCAGTCAATATCCATGCTGGTGGGGACAACCTGAGATGTACCTCCCTGGACTACATGAAAAGAGTCATAGAGGATCTCTCTGATTATGTAGGCCAGGCGGGTATGACCCTGACCTTGAGCAGTATCCTACCTTCACCAAGTATGATGCCACCTAAACAGAGACAGGATGATCAGCTGTAATAATTGTCTTAAACTATAATGTCATTCAAAGGAGGTCCAATGTCTGTCTGCCTTCAATGACATGCTGGACAGGCCACACTGATCCGCAAGGGACAGCTTGCACCTGTCGCCCATGGGCTTCCGGATTTTGACTAAGGCTCATGCCACCCCCATTGTGCCTCTTTTATGCAAGGATCAGATTGTACACCTACCACCCTAGATGACAGCAAAGGGGAAACACTAAGGGTAATGCTGCTCAATGCCAGAGGTCTCAACCTCAAGCTGCACACACTCAACACCCTTCTCAGTATGGGGAACATTGATGTCTGTGCTGTGACTGAAACCTGGTTCACGCCTTCTGACAGCACCCTGGCACTATCAAGTGTTACCTCGTATCATGCATTCCAGCCCCACAATCCGGACAACACCGAGAAAGGAGGGTGGGTGTCCATATTCATCAAGGACACCCTCACCTCATGGTTGGTGGCAACACACGATGCATTGGACACCATCCGGGTGCAATTAACCATAGGCAAGACTGCTCTGCAGTTTGTAGCATGTTACAGGCCATCCTCTGAAACTCAGGTACCTCACAAAGCTTTCATGAAAACAGTGGCGGGGATACATGTACCTGCAAACACCATCACACTGGGTGATTCAAACTATCCAAATATAGACTGGGATCAGTACTCCAGCCCCAACACTCTAGCCCACAGGTTCCTAGAGTTCATACACTCACATGCCATGGAACAACTAGTCACCATCCCCACAAGAGGAGACAACATAGTAGATCTCATCATCACAAACATGGGGTCACAATGTTCAACACCAGAGGTAAACCCATCATTGGTGAGATCAGATCATAACCTACTCTCAGTGGAAGTCCACATCCCACCCCCACCCCAGATAGAAAAGACCACAGTGCAGAACTTCTCAGAAGCCGACTACACACTTCTAATGACTGGTGTGGTCTCTTTCAAAGCCTCCAAGCCAGCAGACACCATTACCCAAGCCACTGTATCACTTACAACTGCCTTCTACCAGCACCTTCAGGACTGCATGGATCAGGCAATCCCAAACAAAACACAGACTCGTTGTACCAGAGGCAAGCGTCCAGTGTGGTGGACCTCAGCCATAAACAAGCTCTACAACACAAGGAAGGAGGTACTACAAGATAGAGCGATATCCGTGGAAGGGTAGACACCCTGCTCAATATAGGTGAAACACTGAGTTCCCCATGAAATCATCCAAGGCGAATATTGGGAGTAAACCCACTAAGGACTCACGGGACAACCATGAGGCCTTTTATACATCGTTACACACCTGGGAGGAAACTCCCAGATATGCTCAGAATAGGCTCAGAATGCTGTAAATATCACTGAACCTACAGACATTGCCAACATACTGGCTGACAGGTTCAGTGCAGATTTCTCCCCCCACCCCTCCACCACAACTGGAGAGATATGTATGAAAGAGGATTGTAGCCCCCAAACATCTCAACTGCTCAGGTTGGAACTGCTCTATCCAAGGGAAACGCAGCATCCATGGGACCAGATGGTGTCCCTGGTTTTGTGCTCCATGAACTCACTCAAGAATTAAACCCGCAGTCAGGGCAGCTGTTTGATCTTAGCCTCAACTCAGGATATGTTCCCAAGGAGTGGCATATGTCAATGGTGGACCCACTTCACATGGGGGTGCCTCCACCGACCACGGAAACTACCATCCCATCAGCTTGACAAGCAGGGTCTGCTAAGCTATGGAGAAGATCAGAATGGAAGTCATATATGAGGACATAGGGACTTGCAGACATTAGATCCAAACCAGTTAGGCTTTGTCGAGGGCAGATCATGCCTTTTAAACTTGGTTGACTGTTTCATAACAGACACCAAGGCCATTGACAAGGGCAAGGCACTCCACACAGCCTACCTTGACCTGGCAAAGGCTTTCAACACAATACCCCACTCGGGTATCATTGAAAACATCACCAGCTTAAATGTGAACCCATACATCACAAGATGGGTTGCAAACTGGCTACGTGACAAAACAGACAGGTTCAGACTTGATGGTGCCATGTCACACTCCACAACTGTCACAAGTGGTGTCCCACAGGGCTCAGTCCTGGGCCCACTATTGCTCAGCATCTACTTTTCAGACGTACAAGCAAACACAGCAGGATTATGGCTGACAAAGTTTGGAGATGACTGCAAACTGGGAACCATAGTTAGCCACCCATCTGACACAGACATCCTTCAGAAGGGTGTCATACACGGATAACTGGTGCCAGAGCCATGGCCTTACATTAAACACTAAACAATGCATAGCCATACCCTTTGGGAAGAACAAGATTGCCACTAGTTCCCATGTAGGTGGCAATCCTGTAAGCACACAGGAGGTTATCAGGGACCTGGGCACCCCGGTTGACAGTAACCTTTTGTTTGACACTCACGTTGCCAGGGTAGTTAGGTAGAACTTCTACATTGCCCACCTCATCATGCAGGGATTCACATCTAGATCCAGGAGGTCATTGTTCCCTGTACTCTTCACTCATCGGACCATTGATTGAGTGCAATGCCCCATTCAGCATGTATATGACCCGACACCTATGGCAATTGGATGGGCCCACAAATTCCTCGACAGGAGGAGAAAGGGTCTCAAACATATTTCTTATGCTGCCCGACTGAAGGAATTCCAGCTTGATTCCGTGACTTACCGTCTGCTCAGAGGTGACCTGTGCCTGACATCCAAGACCATGTCCAAACCTGAGTTAATGTACACGCTTCACCTCAAGACCTCTACATCCATCAGAACTACAGGGGCAGGAGATTTAAACCTCAACACAGATATTAATAGGATGTGCTGGAGGTACAGATTCTTCACCCAGAGAGTCCCTATGCTGTGGAACAACATCCTGCTACATGTGAGGCTGAGTACCTCACTGGCTTTGTTCAAGTGAGATCTTAATCAATGGATGGGAGATTGCAGGTATGCCCCAGGGATAACCTCAGTATCACTGCTTGTCAGAGGCACAGCAATATAATGGGCAAATTATCCGTCAGAGTGAAGGGGTGGCAGACTCCACGGAACTCTGGTCTAGGCTTATAAATGCCCTAGGGCAGATAGCCTAGTATGAACCTGTGAACATAGGCCTGGGGCAGTTCCTGCTATTAGGACAGTGGTCTGCAGCAAGCTATATAGTAGTAGTCAGTTTTAGCCATTGGTGTTTGACCATGGCTAATCCATGTTGCTTCTTGTTGTGGTAACAACAGGGGTGTGTGGTTATCCATGCCATTTATTGGTAGTCACCCTCATTTTGTATCTTGTTCCATGTTTTTGCACATGTACATCACTGTATGAGGTGTGACCCTGGTAGTGTCAGGGTGCTGATGTGGCCTTTGACCCTGTTTTCTATTACAGCACTGATATGTGCATTCCCTATACTGTGTGCATTTACACTGCACACATCTTGCTGTTTATACCTTTGGCATTGGGTAGCATTACATCTAGGTTCCTATCCCTTGTGATAGCTATGAGGTGGGTTTGTGTTTTTGTGGTTTATGATTGGTGAGGGTGGATGTTAGTCATGGTCCTCAGGTGTGCATATGATACATGGTGTTACATTACTTAACACATGGCATTCATGCCTCGGGTGGTGATGCAGGGCTGCCTCTGTCGGATGCACATACTACACTCCCTGTACGTTTGGAAGCAGGTTGTGTCATGTTAGGCATCCCTGTTACTGTATGAGTGAGTCAGAGCGGGTATCAGTCCCAGTGTTCCTACTGACCAAGCATATGTGCTATCGTTGCCTCTTTGCCAAGGCCAGGGCATACTGGGCATGCCTCCTTCTGCCTACTGGGACAAGGTCAGGTTGTTCCTCCTCCGAGTCACCCCTGCCTGTGGTGGCCTTGGCAATGGTGGGGATGTTTGGCCCAGCCCTGTGCTGGTCCTGCTGCAGCTGTTTCCGCAGGATCATATTATGTAGCATAGCACATATCATGATCATTTGGGAACATGTAGTTGGTGTGTACTGCAAAGCTCCACCAGACGTGTCCAGACACGGAACCGTGACTTGAGCAGCCCAAACACACGCTCTATGATATTACGTGTTTGTCGTGTGCCTCATTATGGCGTTCCTGTTCAGGTGTGTGTGCATTTCTGATGGGTGTCATCAGCCACGGCTCAAGTGCATAACCAGCATCCCCCACTAGGTGTCCGTGTGGGAAGTCCCCATTGGCAAATGATTGGTACAGCTGCGTCAGATGCCAGATGTGGGAATCGTGGTAGCTCCCAGGGCAGCCAGCACACACATTCATTATTATGCCCTGGGCATCACACCACGACCTGGCAGTTGATGGAGGGTATCCCTTGCGGTTAATGTAGACTCTACCCTGCTCACCGGCTGGTGCTTTGATGCGTATGTGCGTGCAGTCTATTGCACCCAGCACCTCAGGTTATCCCGCTATTTGCTGGAAGAGACGCATATTGCTGGCCACAACCTCACGGTCATTAGGGACATATATATGATCACTGACATGTGGTGACATGGCATCCAGGAACTGGTGCAGTACCCTGGAGGCTGATGCCTGTGATATCCCCATCATATCGCCAGTTGGTCTCTGGAAGGTACCTGTTGCTAGTATTCTTAGGCCAACACATACCTTGGTTTCCACTGGGATGGGTTCCCCTCTGTTGGTTCTGTGTGTGAGGTGTGGCCTGCACAGCTCAACAATCTGCTGCAGGAGCTCTCTGTCCACTCTATAGCTCTACTATCTCCAGCTCATGTAACCCATGGTAGGTGACCCTAGGCCTGTATACTCTTCTCCTTCTCCTCACTCTGGGTTGTCTGTCAGCATCTGCATTATCACCACCCTCAGCAATTCGCCTATGCCTGATTATAATAGCCATGGCAGTCCCTAGCATTTCTGCTCTGAGTTCAGCTTATTTTCAGTTTTCAATTCTGAGAACTTAGTTTCTGGCAGTATCTCTCGTGAGAAACAGCCTGCACTGCTCTTTGTTGTGTTTTAAGTGCTGGGTTGGGCTTCTAGTCTGCCTGTGTCATTGCCTGCTTGTAATTGTTTCCACCAATTAACCCCAGCAGTATTCCCTGGCAGTTTCCGTGTATTTTGGTTGTTTCCTGTTTCCTCTCTGTTTCCTGAAGGGGAGCATTGTGCACACCAGCTTGAACACGCTCACAGTCACTTAAACGCGCGTACACATCCCTACACGGTGTTACACGCGCACATCCTTACACGGTGTTAGCTAGGCTGATTCATGCTAAAACGCGTGCACACTGCCTTACACACGTGCACGCCCGCGCAAACCGTTGTAAACAGTTTGCAACACGCTCCCACATGTAGAACCTGCCTTACACGCGCGCACACGCGCGCATGCACGTATATCAAGAAACTTAGAGTGTAGGGATAGCGTATGCCCTCAATTTCTTGACTTTCCTAGTGTTCTGTTGGGACACACCTCCCTCCCTGATGTCTGTCTGTCATCTGTTACCTTACATTGCCCTCAATCTGGTACATTTCTTTCTATCCTTCCCCCCCGTGATGTCACCTACCTCTTACTCTGTTCCTCCCCCTTCTCTAACTCTTACACTACTCAGAAAGTGCTCATTACCTATGTGGCAGTGTGATTCAGTATTGTAACCCTCATTTACATAGGATTGCCTAGTAATGCTTAGTTACATATCTTACACGGAGCTTGGCCCGTTTGACAACCACTAAGCGGAGGCCATATTGTTTTTAGTCTGCAAGTCCCTCCATTGACATTCCATGTAATACATAAATCCCACAATTGTGGGCTTATAAGCTTCGGTTTTAGTTTTAGGTAGCGCACCCGTTTGCGGGTGTGCTGCAGTTAAACACAAAAATCCGTGAAAAAAAAAAGTTATATAATTTATTTTTGCAACACTTTTTCATGCCAATGGCCACATATTTGGCCATTGGCATGCTTATAACAAATGCACCCTTTATTTGGAGCTGACATAGCTCCGTTTTTAATTTTGCAGAAATGTACTCAGTTGTCAGCTGAGTACATTTCTGCAGCTAACACGTCCGTTACACAGACTGGTTTGGGCTTCGTGGATCGCTCACATACCTCATTTGCATATCTGTCAGCTGCAAATGAGGTATTGAGCATTTCCATGCCCACTCCGTGTAAGAGACGTGTTAGCTGTCTCTTACACGGAGATTTGGGCTGTTGCTGAATCAGGAGGCTTACACTACTCTTAAACTCCATGTAAGCCTTCCTGAATCTGGCCCAATCTGTCAGAAGATGTTAATCATGTTTAAAGTATGAAACTTTTATTCCTGGAGGACTTGATCATTAATGTAGTCATAGTACAGTAGTTTAATGTGGACATGCTTGGTTGTTAAATTATTAATATTTGATTGGTGGGCTTTGTTAACTGATAGGGTTATTTATTCTTTTTTTTTAGTAGTTAGTGTGTGTTTTTATTCTGGAAGGCATGAACTAAAGAGCTAAGTGGTGGTACCATATTAAAATTATTTGTAATAACCAGTTGGTTGCTTTATTATTTTATCCAGACTATACTTTTCTTTTCCAGAAGTTATGAGGCAAATAATGTGCCCATCATGAAACAAACAACACCCAATGGAATAAAACGGTCTTTAAATTATTGTACCGTTAACATTTAAGGAGAAGGGTGATTTTCATGGCCTTGCTTAAGCCTTCACAACAGTGGTAAAGCAAAGTGGTTTAACTGGCTTGGGAGGTTTGAAGTAGAAATCCAAGAAGAGCAACTGCAGGTGGGTGAAAAGACATGATGTTTGTGATAAAATGCTTTACTCTTTAGTTATGCTAATATGAGGATTTTTTTTTTTATTACTAATTGGCAAGCTCTTTGATAAGACTGCTGTTCACATGAAGGCAATCAGGCAGATGTACTGAGAGACATAACAACACCTTGTGTCACAAAACACCAGCCTTATTAAAATCTTTGTCTCTAAAGGGTGTAGGCATTAATGACATAATTAAAAAGAACTCCCTTACAGAGCAGCAAACAGAGCCATATACTTGTACTTGCAAACCTGAATACCCTGAATTATTTAACATTTATTGTCATGCTACCTTACAAAAATATAATGCTGAAACTTACTTCATCTTCAAATAGCTGCAAGTAATGAATGTATTCTACAAAAGATAAATAGAGGTTTTATTCTACATTGTACAAAATAGGCATAGCTTACAGCAGCTACTTCCAATTAAAAATGTATGCAATCAGGACTTGGCTGAAAATAAGACTGCATATAACTTCCATTCCCAATGTTACACAGCATCAATGTATGTGATTATTATAGACTTCAGTTAGCATTTTTCTAATATTTTAGCTGAGCTTACATATGTTATCTCACTTTCACCAAGAACCTACTTTTAAATAGCATGTTTGATCAAAATGTGAAGCATATTTGTGACTGCAAATGTTTTATTAATGTGTAGAGTGGTACTGCCCTACATCAGTCTAACCGATTAGTGTTACTTTATCACTTGAAGGTACCTTTGAGGACTACTATAACATCTTGGCTTCCTTTTAATCAGCCTTCATCTAGTCTACTTTTCTCAAGTAGCAGATGACCCTCTGAGCAAGACTAATAGCAGGCTTTTTACTGCTGTTCCTGAAATATTAATCTGGTACATGCTCTGTATACAAGGAGCATGATAAGCCTTTCATTCAATCAGTTGGTCAGCCTACATGGCATGCAGATATGGGAATTAACTAAATAAATAAATAATATAAAATCAATAACAAAGCAACCACCTTAGACTGGATACTAATACCCCACAGCAAACCTACACAGCAGGCATCCTTCCTGATGACCTTAGCGACCATTGTCTGACATATATTATTAGACATAAAACCAACATAACATTCCCAAACACTTTCCGAACAATACGCTCAAAAAAGCATTTCAACCTAGAACTTTTCCAAGCAGAACTTAATGTAATTGGTCTCCGCTAAAAACTCTCCCTCTCAACAATGCCGTGGAATACTTTAATTCTACATTCTTGGCTATCCTGGATCATCATGCTCAATAAATAATATAAAATCAATAACAAAGCAACCACCTTAGACTGGATACTAATACCCCACAGCAAACCTACACAGCAGGCATTCTTCCTGATGACCTTAGCGACCATTGTCTGACATATATTATTAGACATAAAACCAACATAACATTCCCAAACACTTTCCGAACAATACGCTCAAAAAAGCATTTCAACCTAGAACTTTTCCAAGCAGAACTTAATGTAATTGGTCTCCGCTAAAAACTCTCCTTCTCAACAATGCCGTGGAATACTTTAATTCTACATTCTTGGCTATCCTGGATCATCATGCTCCAACCCGTTCTATCAGAATCATAGCTAAACCAGCCCCATGGCTTACTATTACTACTAAACAGAAAATCCTACTTAGAAATAAATACTGGGCAAAATGGCGGACTTCTAAGAATCCGTCAGACCATCAAACCTTTAGAGAACATAGAAACAGTACTAAAAGAGCCATCCTGCTAGATAAAAAGAATTACTATCTACAATTACAACAATCCTCTACCAGACAACCTAAAAATTACTGAGCTAGTATTAATAATCTTCTCTACCCAGGCCAATCAATCACACCCAGTCCCCAAGGATCTAACCCCAATAATCCAAAAGAAACTGCCATTGCCTTCAACTCTTTTTTTTCACAGAAACCATTCAAACTCTAGCTAGCCACCTATCACCTGATATATCTAACTTGCCCACATCTTCCCATAATCCACCACCACAATTTCATCCCCAACCAGTATCCACTTCTTACATCTCCTCCCTTCTCCAAAAGTTAAAACCAACCTCCCCATCTGCAGATAAACTCCCAGCAGAATTCTTGCAAAAAAGTGCTAAAGCCCTAGCCTACCCGATTTGATCTATAAAAGAAGGTGAAGTACCATCAATCTGGAAAATCTCACATATTATCCCATTACATAAAGGTGGAATCTCCAATGACTTCTCCAACTATCGTCCCATAGCTTTACTATCCCCTATAGCTAAAATTCTGGAAAAATGCATTCACAAGCAGATACTCAATCACCTTCTTAAAAATAACCTACTTGCCATCTGCCAACATGGCTTTAGACCTTTTCATAGTACTACCACTGCCCTACTATCATTCACAAACTATATCAACAACAACCGTAATAACAATAGACTATCATCCGCAGTTTTCATTGACCTATCCAAAGCTTTTGATATGGTCAACCATCAACTTCTCCTCACCCTTAAGTCTCTCTCCTTGGATTCTCTATCTTTAAAATGGTTTACATCTTACCTTGGCAATCGTCAGCAGGCCGTACTCTGGCAAAATGTACTATCCAATCACCGCCCAATCTCCCTCGGTGTTCCACAGGGCTCTATTTTAGGTCCACTTTTATTTTCTATCTTCATAAATGACCTGCAATCTGAAATCCCATACTCCACCTGCATTCAGTACGCAGATGACTCTACATTAATCTGCTCTGCCTCCTCACCAACCGAACTTCAGTCAATTACTCAAAAAGCATTTAAAACTGTTGAACAATGGTTCTCCTACCGTTGCCTTCTTCTAAATCCCAAAAAAACTAAATTGCTACTTTTCACCCCAACCCAAAAGTCTTCCCCTGTACAAATAAATCTTATTTCTAATAATGGTACCCTTATCTCACCTGACCCTACCACTAAATTGCTAGGTATAACAATTGACAACAACCTAAACTTCGAGACACACATAAACAATACAATAAAATTAATTAATAAGAAACTAGGATCTCTCTATCGCATCAAAAACTATCTCCAGAAGCTAGGTCTGCCATAGCTCGAACTCACCTTTTATCCACTCTGCTCTATGCTGCTCCCATATATACTAATATCTTCAAAAACAACCTCAAGAAACTAGCAACTTCCTACAATAATATTGCTAGATTTGCTACAGGCTCCCCTTTCAGAACCCACCACTGCTTAAATCTTAAACACTTAAACTGGCTTGAACTCCCTAACCAGCTTCAATCTTACCAACTTACTTTAGCCCACAAGACCCTGTATCAACCTAACAACACTCCTATACTCTCTAGCCTTATCATACCATATAACAACCTCAAAAATTTACGTTCCTCAAACAAACTACTGATTAACACAACTAAATCAAACAACTCAGCAGGTGACTCCTTGGTCTCAAACTCTGTAGGAAAATTATGGAATAAACTTCCAACCGAAATCACAGCTCAGACTTCTCTCCTACTTTTTAAAAAACATCTAAAATCACATCTCAATAATCACTGGCTATGCACCTGCACTAACCCTGGCTAATTTCTTCTCCCCCTAACTCATTCCCTCCCTTCCTTCATGTCTTCATATGTAATATTTACAATCTATCCTACGTACACTAATTATAAGCATTTTATGCATAAATTATCACTGTAACCTATGAACTGGAATACCATAAAAAAAAAAAAAAAAAAGGGGGGGGATTTTCGATTTTTGTTTTCACTGTACTATTTTACATTTCCTAAATATTTTTTCTTAACACTGTATAACTTCTTTTATGTAATTGTATTATTATGTATCTCTATGTGGAGCTTTTCTCCCCGGGCCTCTACTGAAAATGGACATGTATCCAGCTAGACCAGCCCGGTCAACAAATGTAAAATAAAATAAAATAAAAATAAATAAACGTGTAATATTAGAATGTTCAGTTTTAGCTTCAGGAATTTCAATATAAAACCATTGAAAGATGAATTATATGTCAAAATAATTTTAGCTCTTAAAAGTCAAGATTCCAGAAAATAAATGAGGGTGTTATTCATAGTTGTTGCTGTTCTTGTGTTAACACAGCTAAGCTGCAGTTTATAGAAGCCATATGTACGCATGAGCGGTAGCCTCAAATAAACTTATATAAATGAAAGATTAATGAGATATGATGTAGAATATCTTACACTAATATGCCCCCTTTGTGCCTATTTGCCATTCATAGTCATTTTTTGATGTGTTTCCGCACTGTCCACATGTGTGATATAAAACGCGGAACTGCACCTTTTATATCTGCTTTGTATTTGGTGAAGATGTTTGCTCTTGCTGCCAGAGTAGTTCTGTCCAGGTGTGAGCTGTTTGTCTTGGCCGAGCCAAAACTGCTTGTGACTTGTGGCACTCAGCAGTAAAAAAGGTGAAGACACAAGCAAAGAATAACTCATTACAGTTTTGATAATTAGGAAACTCTTGATAGGTTTAGAGTGGCCAGAAACATTGTAAGGGCTTTAGTGAGTATGTACGGCCCATAGATGGGTACTGGGGGATGCATAACCTTCCTATCCCTGTGGATACTAAGGGATGTATAACCGTCACCATATTGCCATAGGGACCTTACAGAGACAGATTTGGGACATGTTTGGTATTTTTCAGGCATCTGTCTTGAGGATACTTTAACAGTTCCTCAATATACTCTTGGCATGTGGGTCAGTACATCTATTTCCCAATGTCACCTCAGGACCAAACCCAAACCATGTGTGCCTTTTATGAGGTGGTATGTTTCCCTAATGTACTTGATGTTCTAGATTGCACCCATGTTGCCATTAGGGCCCCATCAGGTCCATAGGGGAAGAAGAAAAACAGTAAGAAGGGCTACCATTCTATCAACTGCCGGGTAGTGTGTGCTGCATGGGGGGGGGGGTGTGTGTGCATCATCAACATGTCAGCCCAGCATCCCACTAGTGACCATGATTCACATATCTGGCACACACGCTCACTCTGCTGCCTGTCCCTTCATGGCTGGTTGCCCCATAGTCACCTTACTGATAAGTGGACATTTCAGTTTTAATCATCTAATTAGTTATTCTTAGTAGAATGTATTCCTTAATACTAAACCACCAACCCTTTTTTGTGTCCCTCCTTTCCTTTTCTTGTGTTTTCCAGTTGATGTTGGCTATCCCCAGAATCCTAGCTCACGATCCCTGGAAGAACCTGATGGATCCTGCAGAAGAAAGGTATAACACCACCCTGTCACACTCACAAATTGAGATAGTTTTTTTTTTTTTTTTTGCCTGCTTAAAGCCTGTTTCCATTGCCTGGATGAGTTTGGGGGTATATTTCAGTATGATCCTGCAAATGCATACAGGATGTTTATCACGTTACATTTTGTACAATATGATCATGGACAGGTTTTGTGGAGAACTCTTGCATTATGTCTTTGCAGCTCCCAGTACAGGTCCTACCATGACTAATGATAGTGGTGATGGCCAACAGTAAAGGGTCCCATGCGGTAGGCTGGTTGACATTCAGGTTAGTGTTTCCTCATTATAAAATAAGACAAAGACAATACTTGCAGATGCACGCAGTTCTGTGTGAGGCTATGCTTTGTGGTGCAACTCCCTACTGTCACTGTTCATTAGACAGTCCTTATCTTTAAATAAACTTCTTTTTATTTTCTACTGTGCAGTTACTCCTACAGCACATATATTTACTATTTATAAGAGTTATGCCTGACTGTTCACTGAGACCTTTGCAGTGTGTAGAATTGGCATCATGTAAGGAATAGGTATATTTCATACAGTTTTACTGAATAAGTTTTGTTTAGGAACTCTATTTAAGTTTGCATGGATTGCCTCTTCTTGAATGTTAAATAATTTAAAATCGGTATTGCAAAACTTAACTGAATTGTTGCAAGAAATTGTATATTTTTAAAGTTGCACTGCTGATGATTTCCAACTTGCATTTTACATGAGTTAATACTAGGCACAGGAAAGGAAAATATATGTTTTACAATGTATGTTTCTCCACTTTTGATTCTGATAAATAAGAAGTAATTTTTTATAGAAAGTTACTGAGTATCATATGAATTTATTCTTAGACACTGACCCTTGTGTCATCAGAAGTATTACTATTCATTATTTGTGCAGTGCAGAGGGTGCAGTGGAAACAGTGCTAGTGCTGATGGTATGTTGACTGTTACACATATCATTTTCACTGTTTGTTAGACTGTTAATAGTGAATACTATTTCATTTTGCCTCTCTCCTACTCCCAGCTTTATGGATTTGTTTCTTTTTTATCATTTGTGTAATTGTCAGCATTAGCATTATTCAACTGACAACCCAGCCACTGGGGATGCACAAGCCAGTGCATTTCTTTGTGCCAGTCCCAAGCCTGGATAAATGGGGAGGGTTGCATCAGGAAGGGCATCCGGCGTAAAACCTGGCCAAATTATTCATGTGGACACCAGTAAATATTTACATACCGGATCAGTCGAGGCCCGGGTTACAACAACCGCCACCAGTACTGTTAGCCAAGAGGGTGCTGGCGGAAATTGGGCAACTGTTGGCCGAAGGAGGAGAGGAGGTGGAAGGCATGGCCAAAGGCAGGAAGAGAGGAGAAAGGCTAGGACTGTGGTAGTGAGGGTTGGCAGTATGACTGGTATAGGGAGAGAGCTAGCCGATATGATGGACAGAAGGAAGGTTGGTATATTGTGTGTGCAAGAGACCAGATGGAAGGGGAGTAAGGCTAGGTGTATTGGATGTGGGTTCAAATTGTTTTATCATGGTGTGGATGGGGGGAGAAATGGCGTAGGAGTTATCCTGAAGGAACAGTATGCTGAGTGTTTTCAAGGTGAAAAGAGTGTTGGATAGAGTGATGTTTATGAAGCTGGAAATTGATGATGAAATGATGAATGTTGTTAGTGCATATGCTCCACAAGTTGGGTGTGCAATGGACGAGAAAGAAAAATTTTGGAGTGAGTCGGATGAAGTCGTGATGACTGTACCCAAGGGTGCGAGAGTGGTGATTGGAGCAGATTTCAATGAGCATGTTGGTGAAGGGAACAGAGGGGATGAGGAAGTGATGGGTAGTTATGGTGTTAAACAAAGGAATGCAGAAGGTCAGATGGTAGTGGATTTTGCGAAAAGAATGGACATGGCTGTGGTGAATACATATTTTAGCAAGAGGGAGGAGCATAGGGTGACAAACAAGAGTGGAGGAAGATGCACACAGGTGGATTATATATATAGGAGGGCCAGTTTGAAGAAGATTGGAGACTGTAAAGTGGTGACCGGGGAAAGTGTAGTTAGGCAGTATAGGATAGTGGTTTGTAAGATGATGTTGGTTATTAAAAAGAGGAGGAGGAGTGTGAGGGCAGCACCAAGGATCAAATGGTGGAAATTGAAAAAGGGTAATTGTGAGGTGGAGTTCAGGGAAGAGTTAAGACAGGCACTGGGTGGCAGTGAAGAGTTACCAAATAGCTGGGTAACTACAGCAGAGCTAGTAAGGGAGATGGCCAGAAAGGTGCTTGGTATGACATCGGGAGAGAGGAAGGATGACAAGAAGACATGGTGGTGGAATGAGGAAGTACAGGAGAGTATACAGAGAAAAAGGTTGGCAAAGAAGAAGTGGGATTATCAGAGAGATGAAGAAAGTAGACAGGAGTATAAGGAGATGAGGTGCCTGGCAAAGAGAGAGGTGGCGAAGGCTAAGGATAAGGCATATGAAGAGTTGTATGAAAGGTTGGACACTAAGGAGGAAGAAAAGGACCTGTACAAACTGGCTGGACAGAGGGGCCGAGCTAGGAAAGATGTGCAGCAGGTAAAGTTGATAAAGTATAATGGGGGAAACATACTTACAAGCCAGGAGAGTGTGTTGAGCAGATGGAAAGAGTACTTTGAGGGGTTGATGAATAAAGAGAATGAGAGGGAGAGAAGGTTGGATGATGTGGGGATAGTGAATCATGAAGTGCAATGGATTAGCAAGGAGGAAGTAAGAATAGCTATGAAGAGGATGAAGAATGGAAAGGCTGTTGGTCCAGATGACATACCTGTGGAAGCATGTAGGTGTTTAGGTGAAATGGCAGTGGAGTTTTTAACTAGATTATTTAATGAAATTTTGGAAAGTGAGAGGATGCCTGAGGAATGGAGAAAAAGTGTTTTGGTACCGATTTATAAGAATAAGAGTGATGTGCAGAGCTGTAGTAACTACAGAGGGATTAAATAGATCAGTCACAGCATGAAGTTATGGGAAAGAGTAGTGGAAGGTAGTTTAAGAAGGGATGTGATGATTAGTGATTAGCGGTATTGTTTCATGTTGGGAAAGAGCACTACAGATGTGATGTTTGCTCTGACGGTGTTGATGGAGAATACAGAGAAGGTCAGAAGGAGTTGCATTGTGTTTTTGTAGACTTAGAGAAAGCATATGACAGGGTGCCTAGAGAGGAGTTGTGGTATTGTATGAGGAAGTCGGGAGTGTCAGAGAAGTATGTAAGAGTGGTACATGATATGTAAGAGAGAAGTGTGACAGTAGTGAGGTCTGCGGTGGGAGTGTCGGATGCATTTAAGGTGGAGGTGGGATTACATCAAGGATCAGCTCTGAGATCTTTCTTATTTGCAATGGTGATGGACAGGTTGACAGACGAGATCAGACAGGAGTCCCTGTGGACTGTGATGTTTGCAGATGACATTGTGATCTGTAGTGAGAGTAGGGAACAGGTGGAGGAGACCCTGGAGAGGTGGAGATATGCTCTAGAGAGAAGAGGAATGAAGGTCAGCAGGACTAAGACAGAATATATGTGTGTGAATGAGAGGGAGGATAGAGGAATGGTGAGGATGCAGGGAGTAGAGGGGGTGAAGGTGGATGAGTTTAAATACTTGGGATCAACAGTTCATAGTAATGGTGAGTGTGGAAGAGAGGTGAAGAAGAGAGCACAGGTAGGATGGAGTGGGTGAAGAAGAGTGTCAGGAGTGATTTGTGACAGACGACTACCAGTAAGAATGAAAGGGAAGGTCTGCAAGAGGGTAGTGAGACAAGCTATGTTATATGGGCTGGAGACGGTGGCATTGACAAAAAGGCAGGAGTTAGAGCTGGATGTGGCAGAGTTAAAGATGTTAAGATATGCACTGGGTGTGACGAGGGTGGACAGGATTAGGAATAAGTATATTAGAGGGTCAGCCCAGGTTGGAAGGTTTGGAGACAAAGTCTGAGAGGCAAGATTACATTGGTTTGGACATGTGCTGAGGAGGGATGCTGATTATATTGGGAAAAAGATGCTAAAGATGAAGCTACCAGGTAACAGGAAAAGAGGAAGGCCTAAGATAAGGTTTATGGATGTGGTGAGAGAGGACATGCAGGTGATTGGTGTGACAGAGCAAGATGCAGAGGACAGGAAGAAATGGAAACAGATGATCTGCTGTGGCGACCCCTAACGGGAACAGCCGAAAGATGATGATGAGCATTATTCAGCTGACACTCATAATACTGAATGACCCATTAATGTTGTTAAACATTGCATTCTGCAACTTACTCTCCACCTTTCTTTCCATATTTGATTTTTTTTCTTGTATTGTAAATAATAGCATTAGTCAACTGAAATGTATTCTGATGAAAACCCTGTTAGTACTGAAGTACATTATACACAGACATTTTCCTTTTCCCCCCCATATCCTGGTTTTACACACATACGTTTTTCTTATCTTCACTTTTTCTTTAAACAGTGGCATTATTACACAGAAATGCATGTTGTTGAACAGAGACATCTCATGTTTTCTTTGCCTGTACTGCTAACCCTGACTTACAGTAGTTCAGGGTTAAATGTGTCACACACTACACCCCCTATGGTGATTGTACCTGTAATTGTGAGGAAGTGCTGGCATGTGAGCTTGATGCAGACTTTCTGTGATGACATCATCTTATAGACATATTGGATGAAGGAGATCCTACAGACACAGATCTTGCATGAACGAGGGCCCAAATGAAAGGTTCTGCTATATGCAGATGAATGCTGGCAAGGCCTGCATTAATTATTTTGTGCTAGGTCCCTCCTACTATTTCTATAAATTTTCTGATAAGCACTTGTAGTGTGAAATGATATGCTCCCACATGTTCAGACAGTACCCTGTCCTCTCCCCCATCCACAACTGACTCCAACTTGAGTGTGGTAGGTCATGTCTCATGTACAGATGGAGGTGGAAATGACAGCTGAGGATACCACAGCATTGGTCATGAGTGTGACCATGAAATTATCCCTACTGTATACCATTGCCATGTAGTGCTTAAAACCTGTATGCCCAGAGGTAATTAACCATCTCTACTTGACTGTCTGTGGCAGTGGACTGAGCCTGAGCAATGTCTCTGTGGCAGTGGACTGAGCCTGAGCAATGTCTCTGTGGCAGTAGACTGAGCCTGAGCAATGTCTCTGTGGCAGTGGACTGAGCCTGAGCAATGTCTCTGTGGCAGTGAACTGAGCCTGAGCAATGCCTCTGTGGCTGTGGACTGAGCCTGAGCAATGTCTCTGTGGTAGTGCACTGAGCCTGAGCAATGTCTCTGTGGCAGTGGACTGTGCCTGAGCAATGTCACTGAACATTTGCTGCTGGGTAGTCAATGCTTTTTGTGTTTTTGGAGGTAACTGTGACATGTGCCTACACTGGGCACCCCTTTGCACAGGTGTTACAATGGGCACTGATACCTGTTGAGATGGTGCCATCCTCTAGAATGTATTCCTATGGTTAAGGAGACACTATGTAGAAGTGCATGGATTCCCTCCCTGTACAAACTCCAATGTAATGCCCCCAGCTACTTGACTATGTAATTGACTGTCACTAACTGCAAATTATATAACTGCTGTGGGGTTTGTGATCCTACCGTTAAACTTGGTGACTCTTTGCTACTGTCCTCAAGCTGTCTCCTGAATATAATAACGTTATCATCACCAAAGCCATTCTGCTGGTAAAGTGAAACTGCTACTTCTTGCTGCTGACCTTGTGAAGAATTGATTTATTACATTAGTACTGAGAAATGGGTGGCCACAGTGGTGAGCGGTTAGCATTGCCACCACACAGCAAGAGGTTCTCCAGTTTGATTCTTTGCTAGGGTGCCTTCTGTGTGGAGACTGCATGTCCTCCCTGTGGTTGTGTGGGTTTCCTCCAGGTTCTCCGGTTTCTCCCACATCCCAAAGACATGCTGTAGGTAGATCGGACACTCTAAATTGGCCATAGGTGTGAGTGTGTGCATGTGTGTGCCTTCTGTGGAAGGTTGGGTGCCAGACTGGCAACTCGAGACTGTAAAACTCCACTGCCAATCATTCTGCTGACCGTTGTTCCACTGTGATGACTCCAATGGAAAAAGCTGAAAGGAGAAGAAGTACTGAGACAATAGAGCACACCACTGAATGCTGTGTAGTCAGTTGTGGAGGATACTTACCATACTCGGTCACTTCACTTTTACTATTTGCAGAAATGGAGGGTTCATCATTTGTTAGTAAATGGTACATGTTACATTAAGCAGTTATCCTTGACAGTCATCTTGTTAATGTGAAAAATGTTGTGGTAACTTTCCATAACACAACTATGGATGTTGCTGAGGTGGGTGGTTGCCATTGTCTACACCTCTGATTATGCCCGTGCCACTCTCATCAATGTTATGGTCATCTCATTGTATGGAAAGGAGGTATTCCTCACTGGTTGTTAAAGGGATAAGTGTAAGTGATCCTCTACCAGTACTTTACACAAAATGTCATTCTGCCTTTCATTTGCTCTGGCATGTCATAGGATCATAGGAGATTACTAGGCTAATGGCCCGGGGGCCCTTACAAGCCTAGCCAAGAGTTTATCCCCAAAAAAAGAAACCTCAGTCAGCACCTGTCACCCCTGTCAATGTCAATGAGGGTCAAAGGTGGAACCCCTGGGACAAATCTGTGGTT
Organism: Protopterus annectens; assembly: GCF_019279795.1. Taxonomy (NCBI): domain Eukaryota; kingdom Metazoa; phylum Chordata; order Ceratodontiformes; family Protopteridae; genus Protopterus; species Protopterus annectens. Next base: position 986,804,528 of record NC_056747.1, read on the forward strand.
TCCCATCCACTCATCAAGGTTGTGATGGAGGGGGTCAGCGAGGTACTCTGACATGTATGGGAAGTCTATTCCAGAGATGGGACAGCCTCTGGGAGACAATGCTGTCTCTTCAGAATGTTTTGTTGATGTCACATATAAGATTTAGGCCTTTCAAGTGGGTAATGTGCGAGGAGTTAGACTTACAGATATGGAGCAGTAGGGCAGGGTCCGATATTGCCTTGCAGGCAAGACACAGATCACCTCTGAGTAATCTAAACAATACTGAGTAGAATAATAGTGATTTCAGCCTGTCTACATAGGACAGGTTTTGGAGGCCATGGATTCTCTTTGTGAGGTATTTCTGTGACCTTTCCAGTTGATGCAGGTGTTTGGAGAGGTACTTATCAAACGGGGCGTTATACTCAATTAAAAGCCTAATGAGGGAGGAGTACAGAGAGGTAATAACCATCTTTTTTTCTAGATGTAGTCCCTTTAGGATGAACCAAGTAAAAAGCTTTTCTGACCACTGCTGCTACAGGATGGTTATTTATTTATTAATTAATTTATTTATTTATTCATTGCATTTGTTAACTGGTAAAGTCCACTGGGCTTAAAAAGAGCCCATTTTCAGTGGAGGCCCAGGGAGAAAAGCTCCACAAGGTTACACAGAAGTATACACAAAATTTACATCAGTAATTGAATGAGGTTGAATGTGAGATTGTTGTCAACCTGTCCTATCAAATTGTTACCTTTTTTTTCACTGTGTCAATGTGCAGTTCTTCCCCTCAACAGTAATTATGTTCATAACCACTTGGTTCCACTATGCTCTCTCAGTATGCCCCCCCCCCTTCTAAAAAGCACTTGGCATATGTCCTTATGGACCCCATGAAAAGACAATTCATCTAAGGGCTGAAATTGTCTTTTCTCTGTCTTTATCTCTGCTGCTGCATCATGCTTTAACCTGTCACAACATATATGAGTATCCCTAATGACACTTGATTTAAAACACACTCATCACCCCTGTATCAAATTCCTTATACCTAAATCCCTTTTTTAAACCATGAATGCAGAACAATAAAAGAAATCTTGACTGTTTTGGGTTCAGCATGACTACATTGAAGCACAAATCATACTTGATCAATTTCCTCCTCATCTTTTATAATGCTAACCCATGCATCTCAATCCACAAATGAGAAAAAATATCAAAGATTTAAATTTCCAGTGTCCTAGTATGTTATGCTAATTTATCTGAAACAATATAATGTTCAGTGACCTTTCACCACACAATCACTAGGTAATTAACACTGCCATGGATACTCAGCTTTAAAAAAATGACACAACCCACCCCCTGCCATTACTACTACTGTCACTGCCATCAACATAAAAACATTTCCTACATCATTCACTCATATTTGAAACAAAAATACATTTCTATGGAATTAACAAAACATTAAATTGGTAATGGCTTGGTAATGTTTTACAAATGTAAAAATGTTCTTAGCTTATTTTAAAAACTTCACACTTTCCCACATCAGTTGTTGGTGAAATTGACAGATCACAGATAAGCATGGCAGATTTACAGTTGTTGATGGAAATTCAGGCTGATTTGCATGTTTTGCATGCAAATTAAGGTCAGCTACACTGATTTCTATGAATCGCAGTAAAATACCTGTGTGTATCTTGTCATATAGATGTAAATCACCTTTACAAAGGGCGTAGACAAGCTGCGCTGAGCAGCCCTGGTCTGAGGAATGAGAGGCAGTGAATGTCTAAATGCTGCTTAACTATCCTAACAGCAGTTTCAAAGAAACCTGGATCAAGTCATTTTTTCGCTTACTGTTTAATGTAGGCTAATCCATAGTCATCTGTAATATTATGGCATATATTTGCACTTCCTAATAGCAAATCCAAACATTTTATTAGTAAAATCCACTCAAAAAAAGTAATTATGAAATGATCACCTCAACTGCTACTTCAGATCCTAGGATATCATAATGTTTTAATGACAAATGTGGATTTCAGGTGAAAACATTACTTTACTTAATCAAATACACTTGTAAACCCATGACAATGTCATGCAATAATGACTGTTTTCCCTTAAGCAAACCAGTATCATCAGTACATATTCATTTTTACAATGCAACTGGTAAACCTAACTTTACCAAAATATTAGTTCCTTGACTAACCCAGCTACATGACTGCATTTATTGGGTATAGTGATGTCATACCTCAGAGGGTGACGTTTCCACCCTGTGAACCACAGTCCTGTAGTTATATTCCTCACTTTTGTTCAGGCATTTCTAAAGATGGCAGCACGTGTGAAAGCATGAGATTGAACTCCAAGCTGGTCTGACAAGGAGACTACGATAATGTTCTTTCTCCTGCAGGAATCATACCTATATAAAATTAAAAATGGGGTGGCTGGTATTTAATAGAAGGAGAGCTTGTGTGCCATAGGGTGACTTAACAGCAGCGTCCAGGTTGCAGTCATCTGCAAAGTTTGTTAGTCAGAGGTGTTAGCTGTGCAGTTGGAGGTCTGAGACGTAAATACCAAAAAGGAGATGTCACAGCACTGATCCCTGAGGTACACCATTGGTCAATTTCATACATTCTGATGAGGCATCTGTAATTCACACTGTATGGGCTCTATCCTTCAACCAGTTTGCTATCCAGCTTACCACATATGGTTCAATTTTAAAGCAATTAGTTTTGTATGATGCCATCATGGGGAATGGTGTTGAAGACTTTTGCCTAGTCAACATGCACCATGTGTACTGCATAGGCACCATCTACAGCCTTTGTAACCCTTTTGAAGAAATTTACCAAGATAAATAGACAGGATCTACCCTTCATAAAGCCAATTTGTTGGTGGGCAAGTCTAACAAGGGTCTTGATATCATGTTTATGAGTTTAGTTATAATATATCCCATGGTTTTGGATATGAGGTTCGTAAGGCTGAAAGGACTGTAATTACTCAGGTCAGTTGTAATGCTACCCTTATGGAGGGACATCAACACTACAGTGTGCCACTCATCAGGACAAAGCTCATGGTTAAACTTAAGGTAAATCATTTGAGGACTGTGTCTGCAAGGGCACGTTTAACATTATTTATTAAGCAACCAGGTATATGATATGTTGTAGTAAATAAAGATGCTATTAAAATGATTGTTATATACCAGAAATTTGACAAAACCAAACATCTTGCATGTTTTTTGTTCTTACTCAGATGTCACAGTGGTATAAAATGTTTTATGAAGTGTAATGGACCTTGTTTATAAGCTGTGTGATGTACTTAAAAGGGGCAGTCCCTGGCAGTACATAATATCTTGACTCTGGCCTTTGATGAAATGAAACCCAAGGAAAAGGACTCCATGAGCTCCCCACTGTCCACTGTCTCCCCTCCACCCCCCCCAGGTGTGCCCCCTACTCTCCCCTTATCCTGGCCTAGCAACACCATTCGGATTACTTTTTTCTTGTTTTCTCATACTTTGTTGTTGTGTTCTTCAGATTTTTTCTGCATTCTTTCAATTTATCACAGCTGGCCAAGTCTGCACCATAATAAATGAAGAGGAAATAATCAGATTAAGCCAGATGTCTCAGAACCCCATAAGTCTTTGGGTTCTAGATGCTTCTTTTGCATTTTAGAGCTTATGTTTCAAACATTTTGAGCCAGAGATTGCCTGAAGAAAAAATGTGGCTAAGGAAATCAATTCATTTTTGCTCTTCATTTTCTTCCTTCATTCTTTCAGCACTTCCTAAATGGTCAAGACTGTACTGTAAATAACTGTGAAGGAAATAATGGAGTTAAGCCGGTAGTCTGCAGGCTGCTTGGGCCCCAGAATACATAGGGTTCTGGATGCTGTGAGGTACACACCCAGCCTTTTTTCTATAACTGTTATCTGTTAATAACTATTATTTATCTTGTTTAACAGTGACAAGCCAATTTATTGTGCATACCCATGGGTAAACATTGCAGGCAGTAACAATACACACTAATGGCGGACAATGCGCATTACTTCACAGTCCCCGGGATTCATGAACCTTGCGCCAGGCGCCAGCATAGCGTCGGCGTTATAACGCCAAATATGGCTGCTTAGCGATTCAGGTATGAATGAATTCCAATATGCCTACGCCCTGGCAAAGAGGGAACGCATAGCACATACGTTGACAGTGTAGGCCCCATGGACT